>NW_021604712.1:12261753-12270980 GCF_004785775.1 Grammomys surdaster | reverse complement strand
ATATATATATATATATGTTCCATTCATTCTTATTTGAGGTTCCTAGTTTGATGTGTGTCTATAGCCTGCAGTAACTATGAAAACAAGGACAGTAAAATGAAACTATTGATAGGAACAAGACCTTGAGGAGCAATGGCCAGGGAAGTAGCAGGGTGCAAGTAATATGATAAGGGAAATTGGGTAAGAGTGACTCCTTAGGAAGGACCATGTAAGGTCAATGCAGAAGGAAGAAGCTGGGCACAATAAGAATATGAAAGTCTGAAAAAGCTGCAAATAATCATACTATTAAAACTATTTACTCAAAAAATTATAAGGCATATATCACTGTAAATATACACATATAGCTCTAATGAACTGTTCTTATCTGAGTTGATAATGATCCAACCAAGAGACACAACACTTAAAAAGAAATTCACCACCACTACCTACCTTACCCCACCCCTATCCTGACCCCCTCTCTTGCATCATTTTTAAATTGGGTGCTGAGGATCTGAAATGAGATTATCAAACACCAGATATGAAAAGCCCTCCTTTGAGTTGTTGTCATGTATTGTCTAAAAGACTTCCAAAGCTTACAGACTGTTGGTGCTTCCCTTGGTAACTCCCCAGAGGTGAAGGATAGGCCCCTAATTCTGAAGATACTGTGCACTTCAGAATCAGGACCCAGCCAAACTTGAGTTGGAGTAGACCTGAATGATTCCTTTCTGAGTATTTTAGCTTTTATATGAAGCTATGGCACCTGTGAACTACATCAATGACCAACAAGCTTGTAGCAGTGACCCACATACCTTGGCTATAACCAACATCTCTGTAATTGGACTAAAACAATATAATGTGTTCGTAGTAGCTTTATTCTTAATAATGAGAAACTGGCAACAACACAGACGCTTCTCAACCTAAGAATGGATAAAGAAAATGTGGTACATTTACACAATGGAGTATTACTCAGCTATTAAAAACAAGGACATCATGAAATTTGCAGGCAAATGGATGGAGCTAGAAAATGTCATCCTGAGTAACGTTACTCAGAACCAAAAGTACATGAATGGTATGTACTCACTTATATACTAATATTAGCCATAAAAAACAGGATAACTAGGTTACAATCTACAGACCTAAAGAAGATAAATAACAAGGAGGTCCAAAGAAAATATGCTTAAATATTACTCAAATGGGCAATTAAAATTGAAATTGGAGGTGAATGGATGGAAAAAACTTGGTGAGAGATGGAATGGGGAATGGAACAGGGGTTTGAATCAGGTGGTCAGGGAGAGAGAACAAAGGAGTGAATGGAAATCAGGGATGGTGTGGAGCATCCCAAGAACATGTCATTGATGTGGGATGGAGGAGGCTCTCAGGGGTCTGTGAAGGTGACTTTAACTGGGACTTTTATCAGTGGGTGATATGGAGACTGAAGTGGACACCTCCTGTACCAGGCAGGACTCCCAGTGAAAGGATAAGGACACCAACCCCCACACAAAACCCAAACTTTGTTCTGCCAACAAGAAGTGCCGGTACAAAAAGGTGCAGCAGGGACTGAGGGAAAGGCCAACCAATATTTGATCCAACTTGAGATCCATCCCATGGACAAGCACCAATCCCTGACACTGTTAATTATACTGCTATGCTTGCAGACAGGAGCCTAGCGTAACTGTCCTCTGACAGACTCCACCCAGCTGCTGACTGAAAGAGATGCAGTGACCCACAGCCAAACAATAGATGGAGCTTGAGGAGTCTTGGGGAAGAGTTGGGGGAAAGGTTGAGGGCCTGGAGGGAGATAGGAACTACACAAGAAGACCAACAGAATCAACTAATCTGGACCCTTGGGGGCTCCCAGAGACTGAACCACCAACTAAACAACATACAAGGGCTGGACATAGGGTTCCCACATATTTGTAGCAGATGTGCAGCTTGGTCTTAATCTAACTCTGTTACCTGTCTGTGGATCCTGTTCCCCTAACTGGGCAGTCTTATCTGGCCTCAATGGGAGAGTAATCCTGCATGGACTTTAGGTATCATGGGTGGGTTGATACTCAGGGGTGCGTTCCCCCTTCTCAAAGGTGAAGGCAAGAGGGATACAGCAAGGAGACATGTGAGCAGGAACTGGAAGGAACGGGGTTACAATCGGAACGCAAAGTTAATAAATAACTTAATTAATGGGGAATAAAAAGAAAAGTCAATTCTCAATTTCAAATGGAAAAACAAAAAATCCAGGGTAGCCAAAACAATCTTCAACAATAAAAAGCTTCAGGCTGTTCCACCATTCCTAGTTTCACATTGCACTACAGGGTTATAATAATAATAAAGCACATGAAATCATCATTAAAACAGACTTGTTGATCAAATGAAATACTGTGACTCAAAGCCAGACACCCGATTTTTGACAAGGAAGCAACAATTTGAGGAACAGAGTCTCTGACTCTGTTGCCTGCCCTTGGATCACTTTCCCCTAGCTGAGCTACCTTGTGTGATCTCAGAGGGAGAGGATGTACAAATCCTGTTAAGACTTTATGTGCCAGGACAGGGTGGTACACATAGGAGTTCTCCCTTTATCTGAGGAGAGGGCTGTGTGAGAGTGTGACTAGGAGGAGGGGGACTGTGATCAGGATATAAAATGAATAGACAAATTAATTAGTGGGGAAAGAACAGAACTATACAATGGAAGAAAGGAGGCATCTTCAACAAATGGTGCTGATTTAACTGGATATCTGAATGTAGAAGAACGAAAATAGATTCATACGTATCACCTTGCACAAAACTAAAGTCCAAATGAACCAAGCACCTCAAAATAAAACCAGATAGATACTCTAAACCTGAAAGGATAAAACGTGGGAAATATCCTTGAACACATTGGCACAGGAGAAGACATTCTTTTTTTTTTTTTTTAATTTTTTTATTGGATGTTTTATTTACATTTCATATGTTGTCCCCTTACCCCATCCCCCACCCACCCAGGAACCCCCAATCCCCTCACACCTCCTCCTTCTTCTTTGTGGATGTAACCTCTATCTACCCCCCCACTCCCACCTCCCCACCCTCAAAACTCCCACCCCCTGGGGCGTCCAGCCTTCATGAGGTCAAGGATCTCATCTTCCACCTGTGCCCAGCAGGGCCCTCCACTCTTATATATTCAGCTAAAGCCCTGGATCCCTCCATAAGTGCTCCCAGGCTGGTGGTTTAGACCCTGGGAGCTGTGGTTGGTTGGTATTGTTGCTCTCCTCATGGGGCCACAAATCCTTTCAGCTCCTTCAGTCTTCACTCTAACTCCTCCATTGAGAACCCCATGATCACTTCAATGGCTAGTTGTGAGCATCTGCCTCTGAATATGTCAGACTCTTGAAGACCTCTGAGGAGACATCCATATCAGGCTCTTATCAGCATGCACTTCCTGACTTCCACATCAGCATCTACCTTTGGTGACTGCACATGGGATGGATACTCAGGTGGAAAGGTCTTCAGACGGCCCCTCCTTCAGTTTTTGTCCCTCGCTTTGTCTCCATATTTGCTCCCTTGAGTATTTTGTTGCTCCTTCTAAGAAGGACCGAATCACCCCCACTTGGTCTTCATTCTTTATGGACTTCATGTGGCCTGTGAGTTGCATCTTGGGCATTTCAAGGTTCTGGGCTAATATCCAATCATCAGTGAGTGAATACCATGTGTGTTCTTTTGTGATTGGCTTACCTCACTCAGTATGATAATTTCTAGTTCCATCCATTTACCTAGGAACCTCTCAAATTCATTGTTTTTAATAGCTGAGTAATACTCCATTGTGTAAATATACCACATTTTTTTAATCCATTCCTCAGTTGAAGGACATCTGGGTTCTTTCCAGCTCCTGGCTATTATAAATAAGGCTGCTATGAACATAGTTGAGCATATGTCCTTATTATATGTTCCAGCACCTTTTGGGTATATGCCTAGGAGTGGTATAGCTGGATCCTCGGGTAATGCTATGTCCAATTTTCTGAGGAACCGCCACACTGATTTCCAAAGTGGTTGCACCATCTTGCAGTCCCACCAACAATGGAGGAGTGTTCCTCTTTCTCCACACCCTCGCCAGCATCTACTATCATCTGAGTTTTTAATCTTAGCCATTCTGACTGGTGTGAGATGGAATCTCAGGGTTGTTTTGATTTGCATTTCCCTGATGACTAAGGATGCCGAGCATTTCTTTAGGTGCTTCTCGGCCATTTGAGTTTCTTCTGTTGAAAATTCTTTGTTAAGCTCTATACCCCATTTTTTAATAGGGTAATTTGGTTGCCTGGAGTCTAATTTCTTGAGTTCTTTGTATATATTGGATATTAGCCCTCTATCAGATGAAGGATTGGTAAAGATCTTTTCCCAATTTGTTGGTTGTCTTTTTGTCCTATTGACAGTGTCCTTTGCCTTACAGAAACTTTGCAATTTTATGAAGTCCCATTTGTCAATTCTCGATCTTAGAGCATATGCCATTGGAGTTCTGTTCAGGAACTTTTCCCCTGTGCCCAAGTATTCGAGGCTTTTCCCCACCTTCTCTTCTATTAGTTTCAGTGTATCTGGTTTTATGTGGAGGTCCTTTATCCACTTAGATTTGAGCTTTGTACAAGGGGATAAGAATGGATCAATTTTCATTCTTCTACATGTTGTCCTCCAGTTGAACCAGCACCATTTGTTGAAAATGCTGTCCTTTTTCCACTGGACAGTTTTAGCTCCTTTGTCAAAGATCAAGTGACCATAGGAGTGTGGGTTCATTTCTGGGTCTTCAATTCTATTCCATTGATCTTCCTGCCTGTCTCTGTACCAATACCAGGTAGTTTTTATCACTATTGCTCTGTAGTACAGCTTGAGGTCAGGGATGGTGATTCCTCCAGAAGTTCTTTTATTGTTGAGAATAGTTTTCGCTATCCTAGGTTTTTTGTTATTCCATATGAATTTGAGAATTTCCTTTTCTAACTCTGTGAAGAATTGAGTTGGGATTTTAATGGGGATTGCATTGAATCTGTAGATTGCTTTTGGCAAGATGGCCATTTTTATTATATTAATCCTGCCAATCCATGAGCATGGGAGATCTTTCCATCTTCTGAGATCTTCTTCAATTTCTTTCTTCAGAGACTTGAAGTTCTTGTCATACAGGTCTTTCACTTGCTTGGTTAGATTCACACCAAGGTATTTTATATTATTTGCAACTATTGTGAAGGGTGTCATTTCCCTAATTTCTTTTTCAGTCTGTTTATCTTTCATGTAGAGGAAGGCTACTGATTTGTTTGAGTTGATTTTATAACCAGCCACTTTGCTGAAGTTGTTTATCAGGTTTAGGAGTTCTCTGGTGGAAGTTTGGGGGTCACTTAAGTATACTATCATATCATCTGCAAATAGCGATATTTTGACTTCTTCCTTTCCTATTTGTATCCCTTTGACTTCTTTTTGTTGTCTAATTGCTCTGGCTAAGACTTCCAGTACTATATTGAATAGGTAGGGGGAGAGTGGGCAGCCTTGTCTAGTCCCTGATCTTAGTGGGATTGCTTCAAGTTTCTCTCCATTTAGCTTGATGTTGGCTACTGGTTTGCTGTAAATTGCTTTTACTATGTTTAGGTAGGGGCCTTGAATTCCTGATCTTTCCAAGACTTTTATCATGAAGGGATGTTGAATTTTGTCAAATGCTTTCTCAGCATCTAGTGAGATAATCATATGGTTTTTTTCTTTAAGTTTGTTTATATAGTGGATTACATTGATGGATTTCCGAATATTGAACCATCCCTGCATTCCTGGGATAAAACCTACTTGATCATGATGGATGATTGTTTTGATGTGGTCTTGGATTCGGTTTGCTAGAATTTTATTGAGTATTTTTGCATCGATGTTCATAAGGGAGATTGGTCTGAAGTTCTCTTTCTTTGTTGGGTCCTTGTGGGGTTTGGGAATGAGTGTAATTGTAGCTTCATAGAACGAATTGGGTAGTGTTCCTTCTGTCTCTATTTTGTGGAATAGTTTGAAGAGAATTGGTATTAGGTCTTCCTTGAAGGTCTGATAGAATTCAGAACTAAAACCATCTGGTCCTGGGCTTTTTTTAGTGGGGAGACTTTTAATGACTGCTGCTATTTCCTGAGGGGTTATGGGACTATTTAGCTGGTTTATCTGCTCCTGGTTTAATTTTGGTACCTGGTATCTGTCTAGGAAATTGTCCATTTCATCCAGGTTTTCCAGTTTTGTTGAGTATAGGCCTTTGTAGTAGGATCTGATGATTTTTTTGATTTCTTCCGTTTCTGTTGTTATGTCTCCCTTTTCAGTTCTGATTTTATTAATTTGGATACTCTCTCTGTGCCCTCTGGTTAATCTGGCTAACGGTTTATCTATCTTGTTGATTTTCTCAAAGAACCAACTCCTGGTTTTATTGATATTTTGTATTGTTCTTTCAGTTTCTATTTGGTTGATTTCAGCCCTGAGTTTGATTATTTCCTGCCTTCTACTCCTCCTGGGTGTATTTGCTTCTTTTTGTTCTAGGGCTTTTAGTTGTGCAGTCAACTTGTTAGTGTGTGCTCTTTCCAGTTTCTTTTTGTAGGCACTTAGAGCTATGAGTTTTCCTCTTAGCACTGCCTTCATGGAGTCCCACAAGTTTTGGTATGATGTGTCCTCATTTTCATTGAAATCTAAAAAGTCTTTAATTTCTTTCTTTATTTCTTCCTTGACCAAGTCATCATTGAGTAGAGAGTTGTTCAGTTTCCATGTGCACATGGGTTTTCCATTGGTTTTGTCATTATTAAAGACCAGTCTTATTCCATGGTGATCTGATAAGAGGCAAGGGATTATTTCAATCTTTTTGTATCTGTAGAGGCTTGTTTTGTGACCAATTATATGGTCTATTTTGGAGAAGGTACCATGAGGTGCTGAGAAAAAGGTATATTCTTTTGTTTTAGGATGAAATGTTCTATAGATGTCTGTTAAGTCCATTCGGTTCATAACTTCTGTTAATGTCAAAGTGTCTCGGTTTAGTTTCTGTTTCCATGATCTGTCCATTGCTGAGAGTGGGGTGTTGAAATCCCCCACTATTATTGTGTGAGGTGTAATGTGTGTTTTGAGCTTTAGTAAAGTTTCTTTTATGTATGTAGGTGCCCTTGCATTTGGGGCATAGATGTTCAGAATTGAGAGTTCACCTTGGTAGATTTTTCCTTTGATGAGTATGAAGTGTCCTTCCTTATCTTTTTTGATTAATTTTGGATGGAAGTCGATTTTATTTGATATTAGAATGGCTACTCCAGCTTGTTTCTTGGGACCATTGGCTTGGAAAATTGTTTTCCACCCTTTTATTCTGAGGTAGTGTCTGTCTTTGTCACTGAGGTGTGTTTCTTGTATGCAGCAAAATTCTGGGTCTTGTTTGTGTATCCAGTCTGCTAGTCTGCGTCTTTTTATTGGGGAATTGAGACCATTGATGTTAAGAGATATTAAGGAAAAATGATTGTGGCTTCCTGTTATTTTTGTTATTAGAGGTAAAGTTATGTTTGTATAGTTATCTTCTTTTGGGGTTGTTGGAAGATTACTTCCTTGCTTTTTCTAGGTTGTAGTTTCCCTCCTTGTGTTGGCGTTTTCCGTCAATTATCCTTTGAAGTGCTGGGTTTGCGGGAAGATATTGTGCAAATTTGGTCTTGTCATGGAATATCTTGGTTTCACCATCTATATTGATTGAGAGTTTTGCTGGGTATAGTAATCTGGGCTGGCAATTGTGTTCTCTTAGGGTCTGTATGATGTCCGTCCAGGCTCTTCTGGCTTTTATAGTCTCTGGTGAGAAGTCTGGTGTAATTCTTATAGGTCTGCCTTTATATGTTACTTGACCTTTTTCCCTTACTGCTTTTAGTATTTTTTCTTTGTTTTGTGCATCTGATGTTTTGATTATTATGTGACGGGAGGTATTTCTTTTCTGGTCTAGTCTATTTGGTGTTCTGTAGGCTTCTTGTATGTTTATGGGCATCTTGTTCTTTAGGTTAGGGAAATTTTCCTCAATGATTTTGTTGAAGATATTTACTGGCCCTTTAAGTTGGGAATCTTCATTCTCATCTATACCTATTATCCTTAGGTTTGGTCTTCTCATTGTGTCCTGGATTTCCTGGATGTTTTGAGTTAGGAGTTTTTTGCTTTTTTCATTTTCTTTGACAACTGTGTCAATATTTTCCACCGTATCTTCTGCATTTGAGATTCTCTCTTCTATCTCTTGTATTCGGTTGGTGATGCTTGCGTCTGTGACTCCTGATCTCTTTCTTAGGTTTTCTATCTCCATGGTTGTCTCCCTTTGAACTTTCTTTATTGTTTCTATTTCCAGTTTCAGATCCTGAATGTTTTTGTTTAATTCCTTCTTTGTGTTTTCTTGCATTTCTTTAAGGGATTTCTGTGATTCCTCTTTAAGGGCTTCTATCTGTTTACTTGTACTCTCCTGTATTTCTTTAAGGGAGTTACTTAATTCCTTCTTATAATCCTCTATCATCATCATGAGAAGTGATTTTAATTCTGAATCCTGCTTTTCAGGTGTGAAGGGGTGTTCAGGGCTTGCTATATTGGGAGAACTGGGCACTGATGATGCCAAGAAACTTTGGTTTCTGTTGCTTATGTTCTTGCGCTTGCCTTTCGCCATCTGGGTAACTCTAGTGGTACCTGCCCTCTCTGTGTAAGATTGGAATCTGTATTTCCAGTTATCTTGCTTATTGCAGAGCTCCTCGGAGTCCAGAGGTCTCTGTGGTCTTATGCCCCTAATCTCCCGGGTGGAAGAACTCCTGGGACTCAGGCCACCTCTTGGATCTGGTAATCCTTCTGTTCTGAGTGCAGTGGCTCCTCGGCTGCTCTGAGTGCAGTGGGTTCTCGATGACTCAGGATTCAGTTTCAGCTGCTCTGAGTGCAGTGGCTCCTAGATGACTCAGGATTCAGTTTCTCCACAGGACAGGAGCAGACCAACTCTGTGTCAGCTGCTCTGAGTGCAGTGGCTCCAGCTGCTCTGAGTGCAGTGGGTCCCTGATGACTCAGAATTCAGTTTCAGCTGCTCTGAGTGTAGTGGCTTCTCGATGACTCAGGATTCAGTTTCTCCACAGGACAGGAGCAGACCTACTCTGTGTCTGCTCCAGTCCAAGGGACCAGGCAGGGGCCGAAGGGAAGTGGAATTCCGGAGGGGCAGGGTTTGGGTAGCTGCTGTGCCCTAGATGTCCCTGGCTCCCAGATGTATTTCTGGGGCTTAGGGAGTGAGATGGAGTTCTTACCAGCTGCTCTGA
>NW_021604712.1:12247395-12261743 GCF_004785775.1 Grammomys surdaster | reverse complement strand
TCCTGGATGACTCAGGATTCAGTTTCTCCACAGGACAGGAGCAGACCGACTCTGTGTCTGCTCTAGTCCAAGGGACCAGGCAGGGGCCGAAGGGGAGAAGACATTCTTAACAAAACACTAATAATGCAGGCACTAAGACTCAATAAATGGAATCTCATGAAACTGAAAATTTTGTATAAGGCAAAGAACACTTTCAATGTGATAGAAAAATAACAGCCTACAGAATGGGAAATATTATTTTTTTACCAACTCCACATCTGAAAAAGGGTTAATGTCCAAAATATATAAAGAACTCAAAAAACTAGATGCCATAATTTTATTAAAATGGAGTACAGTTTTAGACAGAAAATTATCAATAGAAAAATCTCAAATGGCTGGGAAACAATTAAGAAATGTTTCCACATCCTTAGCCATTAGGGAAATGAAAATCAAACTATTTTAAGATTCCTTGTTACACTTGTCAGAATGGCAAAGATCAATAATACAAGGGACTGTTCACGCTGCTGAGGGTGAGGATGTGGAGCCAGAGGAGCTCCATTATTTTTAAGCATTGAAACTTTTTACTTCTTTGGTTAGATTTACCCCAAGGAATTTTATATTATTTGTGGCCATTGTGAAGTATACTGTCTCCCTAATTTCTTTCTCAAATTTTCATTTATATATATGAAGGCTGATGACTTTTTTTGAGGCAGGGTTTCTCTGTATATATCTGGCTGTCCTGGAACTCACTCCGTAGACCAGGCTAGCCTTGAACTCAGAAATCCGCCTGCCTCTGCCTCCCAAGTGCTGGGATTAAAGGCGTGCACCACCACCGCCTGGCAGGCTAATGACTTTTTGAGTTAATCTTTTATCTAGCTACTTCATTGATGGTATTTATCATCTATAGGAGTTCCCTGGTAGGATTTTTGGAATCACATATGAATCTATCATATCACCTGCAGTAACAATATTTTGACTTTTTCATTTTCATTATGTGCCCTCTTGATCTCCTTTTGTTGTCTTATTGCTAGAACTTCAATAAGTTATAATAACTTTTATATGCTAGAATTTCAAATACTATATTGAATAGATATGGAGGGAGTGGACAGCCTTGCCTTGTTCCTGATTTTAATGGAATTGCTTTAGATTCACTCCATTTACTTTGATGTTGGCTATAGGCTTGCTGTAACTCTAATCTCTCCATGACTTTTATCTTGGATCTTGTCAAAGGCATTTTCATAACTAATGAAATTATCATGTGTATTTTTATTCAATTTTTATATGGTGAATTACATTGACAATTTTTAAAATGTTGAAACATTCCTGCATCACTGGAATGAAGCCTAGTTGATAATGGTCTGTGATCTTTTTGGTGTATTCTTAGATTCCATTTTCAAAGTCATTTATTGAGTATATTTGAATCAATGTTCATGAGGACATTTGGTATGAAATTCTCTTTCATTGTTGACTATTTGTGTGGTTTGAGTATCAGGGCGACTGTGACCTCATAGAAAAAATTGTGCAATACTCCTTCTATTTTTATCTTGTGGAATAAATCTAGGAGTATTGGCTTTAGCTCTTCATTAAAAGCCTGGTAAAATTCTGTGATAAAACCATCTGGCCCTGGTTTTATTTTTGGATGGGAAACTTTTCATTACTTTTTCCTATTTCCTTAGAATTTATAGGTCTATTTAAATAGTTTATCTGATATTGATTTAACTTTGGTAAGTGGTATCTATTAAGAATATTGTCCATTTCTTTTACATTTTCCAATTTTCTGGAGTATAGGTTTTTAAAGTATGACCTAATGATTCCTTGGATTTCCCCAGAGTTTGTTGCTGCACTCCCTTTTTCATTTCTGACTTTGTTAGTTTGGATACTCTCTCTGTCGTTTACCTACTTTAAATAAGGGTTGGTCTATCTTCTTTACTTTCTTACAAAACAAACCCTTTGCTTCATTGATACTTTATATTCTTGTCTTTCTGTTTTATTGATTTCAGACCTTACTTTCTACATGTGTGTTGCTTAGATTTTTACCATGAGATCTTTCCAATTTCTTTATGTAGGCACTTAAGGCTATGAACCTTTGTCTTAGTACCACTTTCATTGTGTCTCATACGTTTGTGTATGCTGTGCATTTATTCTCACTGCATTCTAGGATGTCTTTAATTTCTTTATTTTTACCTTGACCAGTAGTCATTAAGTAGAGACTCATGTAGTTTCCATGAGTTTGGACTTCCTGTTATTTTTCTTGTGGCTGTCCAACTTTAAAAGTATGATAGATTCAGGGAGTTATTTCATTTTTCTTATATCTGTTGAGACCTTGCTTTATGACCAAGTATGTGGTCAATTTCAGAGAGAGTTCTGTGAGGTGCTGAGACAACATATTTTTGTTTGAGTTAATGTTCTGTAGATATTTGTTAGGTCCATTTGGTTCATAACATCTATTAGATCCAGTATTTATCTGTTTAATTTTTGTCTTGATGACTTGTCCATTGGTGAGAAAAGGATATTGATATTTTATGATACCTCTGGTAGATTTCTCATATTCAAATTTTTTCTGGCTATCCTGGGGGGGGGAAGAGAGAGAGAGAGGGAGAGAGAGAGAGAGAGAGAGAGAGAGAGAGAGAGAGAGAGACTCCATAAGAAAACTAAGATTGTACAAATAATGTAAATAATTATATCAGAATTTAGATGATCATTTCATAGATTTAGCCTCATTCAACTTCTTAGAATATGGGCACAATGAACCCAAACTTTTAGGCAAATTATTACACAAACAATTATAGAATATGTTCTTATACAGTTCTACTAGCTCTTTCTTCCCTCTTATTTGTCATGGACTAAGTTTCTACTGTGTGCATTTCTCTTAGTATTCTTTTCTTCAAAGGCCCCATTAGAATTACCTACCAATCGCTAATCCAAACATTTAAAGGCTTTATATGTGAAAGTTTCAGCTCTCCTACAAACTAGTGCATAGCCATATAATCTAGATGATGAAGTTAAGTGTAACAACCCACTTCTGTGGTACTAATCTTTGTTTTAATTAGTATTCTGTTGCTATGATAAAATGCTATGACAACTGAAAGAAATTGGTTTACTTGGTCTTACATTTCTAGAGGAATGGAGTCCATCATAGTAAAGGCATGTAAGAGAAGTGCTCTGATGGCAGGAACAGGAAATGGGTTGATTACTCTTTCATCTACACACAAGAAGGAGAAGAAAGAGTGAGGGAGTGGAGTCAGTCTATAAAAACTCAAAGCCTTCTCACAGTCACGTACTTTTTCCAGCTAGACTCCACGTTCTAAATGTTCTCTAACTTTCCCAAAGAGCACAAACTGGGAATCAAGTGTTCAAATACATGAGTCTATAGTGAACATTTCTCATTCAACACAACATTGGGATTTTGTCATGTTGTCCAGAATGTGTCTTGCTCTTAAGCAATCTCATGTCAGCTTTCTGCATAACTTCACTTTTTTAATTCTGCATTATTTGTCTCTAACTAATTAAATACTCATTTCTTTTTCTTTTTTTTTTTAATTTGGCAGTGTTTTATTTTCCTTTACATCTTAATAAATACTTCTTGATGACTGCACATGGGGTAAGGCAGCTTGGTAGTTCAGAAAGGACACACGGGTGGTGTTTTCTTGACAGCATGTAGTCTTCCTAGTGAGTGGAATGACTTGTATGATGTCACCGTCAAACCAGCAAGACTTCATTTATGCACCCATCGTTTTCAAGATTGTTGGTAACTTGGGCATACTTTTGCCAAATAACCTTGCCTCCTTGTGTCACAAGGCCCAACTCGCTGACATTCACTTCAGTAACTGTACCTTTGGCTATCACACCCAGGGTTGTATATAACGGGGATGATGGATTCTTTTTCACACTGAGTCTAGGCAGGCAAAAAGTGGCTTTCAGCTCAGGGTTTGTGACACAGGCTTCTTTGAAACGTAGACCAATTGGCCTAATGAACCTTTCATATTTAGGTTGTTTTCCTGTAAAACCATCAAAACAAAACAGACTTTAGTAACTATTCTCTTCCATGTTTTCTTTTTGCTTTTTCCTGTTGGACTAACTTTCAATACTTCTGTTTCTCCTTGGGCACGAACTTTGGGTAGAGGGACCTCCCATTTTCCCACCTTTTCATATTTGCTTAATCGTGTTGGAAAGTACTTTTGCTCTCGACTGCCCCTCTCTGTCCAGCAGACAGGCAGGCACTGCTCCCTGTGGCGTCTTCTCATCATCCTTCTGCTTGGTGTTTCTCTTTTCATGCATCTTAATAGTCTTTTTAATTTGTATTATCTCGGCATGGCGCTGTTTATAGTAGAGCTTAGCCTTCAGGACAATTTTTGCCTTCTTTGAATGTTCATGGGCCTCCTGACCTTCTTTCTTTCTCTTTATCTCAGGGTAGTCCAAATTATATTCGTATCATTTGGGTATAATTCAATATGTACATTTTGTGGCATGTGACAGTCTAGAGCAGCTGTCTGCAACCTCCCAGATTCCAAAAAACTCTTAAATTCTGAGAGTCACTGGCCCATGAGCCTGCTTTGCTCAAGTCAGAATGGGAAAGGCTAAATATTTCTTAAGATTGTATTTCATTATACTCAAACATTTCATTCATTCATATGCAGCCAAGTTTGGGCTCAAATATGCAGTCTTCCTCGTAATTTTTCTGCATCCTGGATTACAGACAGGATTATTACCATGCCCAAGTCATCCTTTTGCTTTGTGATTTTTATATTTTATATCAGTCTTAATTAATATTTTCTACTTTACTACAAAGTTCTGTTTATTATTTTATAAAAGTTCAACCTTTTTGAAATTATACTCTTTATAATCCTAAGTGATCATAGTCTTATGATTCAAATCTTTATGATTATTCCTCATAGAAATAATCAATTATACCTCACTTCTACTCTTTCAACTTCTTCAGCATTAGTTATTTTGCTGTAATAGTAATATATAAAATTTGCATACTTCTAGATAATAAATTGTAAAATAACCCATTTATTTTACTTTTTATGAGTTTATTTCATTAGAGTCTTTATTCATCTCCAAATCAATATTAGATGTTTTATTTTATTTTTACACTTTTATCTATTAATTTTATGGCTGCATATGTGTGTACATATGTGGGTACACATGTGTTACAGAATGTCTGTGGGGGACAGAATACAACTTGAAGGACTTGTTATGCTCCTTACACAGTGTTGACTCCAGGGACAGAACTCAGGCTTTTAATCTCAGCAACAGGCAACTTTTACTGGTTGAGCCTTCTCTGTAGCCTTGAAAAATCTTAATTACATTTTTATATTAATCCACTTTATCTGATAGTATTGGCCTTTAAATTTGAAATGTTTTTTGAAATGTTTGGTAACCCAGTTATTTTACTTTTTATTTATTTATAACATTCATATGTATTTATATATAAATAATATATATTACATATAAATTATAGAAAAATATATATATATATAAATATATCAATGTGTGAAATATTCTCCAGGAAAATTATGATTGGAGTTGTTAGGACTCTACAAATACTTTTTAGAGATTACTAATTATTAATCATGTATAATCCCACACTAATAAATGCTGTATTAGTCTGATAAGACAGTCCTAACAAGATAATGCTCAATTGATTGCTCAAAATACCACAACATTTATTTAATCACAGCCTTTGGAAGCTAAAAGTTCAATGTCACGAATTATACAGAGTTAATTTGTTCTGAGGTTTTTCTCCTGGGCTTAGTGGCTCCTTCTTTAATTTATCTTTCCTCTGCAGCTAACCAGACATCCCAGATATTGCTTCTTCCCACAAGGATGCCAATACCATATGAGCTTAGCTAACCTTAGAAGCGATCTTTAAAGGATTATTTCAACTATCGTCTCCTGCAGGTTAAAACTCTAACATGCGAAATTTAGGGGCACACAATTCAAACTGAAGCCGACATTTTAGTTGTTTCCATCATCCCAATTCAATTTAAATATACAAAGGATAAACCCATTACTCCTACTAGATATGGTGCTATACACAACTGTAATCTCGGTATTTGGAGACCAAGTAAAGAGGATGATGAGGTTTAAATCAAATATAGACCACTGTGTCAAAATAAATAGACAATTAAAAAAATTTACCCAGCTTTTCTCAGTCCATCATATCTGGGTCCTCAGACATGAACAGGATCTAAGTGGCTATAGATAAAAGTGAAATTATTCCTCTGACTAGCATTATTCACCTACTGGCCCATGCAAAATCCTTCACTGAATATACTTTTTATTTTTTTAAGTAAAAGAAAGAGAAAAACAAAACAAAAAACAAAACAAAACAAAAAAGCCGGGCGGTGGTGGTGCATGCCTTTAATCCCAGCACTTGGAAGGCAGAGGCAGGTGGATTTCTGAGTTCGAGGCCAGCCTGGTCTACGGAGTGAGTTCCAGGACAGCCAGGGCTACACAGAGAAACCCTGTCTCAAAAAAACAAAAAACAAAAAACAAAAAACAAAAAACAAAAAACAAAAAACAAAAAAAAACCCCCAAAAAAACAGAAAGAGAAAAAGAACAAGAACATTTAAATGCAAAAAAAAAAAGTTAAAATAAAGATGCTAAGTCTATGCCTTTGTTCCTGTGCTGGTCCAAAAGGACCATCAGAAACAATTTGATTTCAGTTAACAGGGCTAGCAGTATAATGTTCCAGTTTTACCTCAAAGATTTATTAAGTCTCCAACCCTGTGTTACAATGTATTTTAAAGGGATTTTGGTCATATATCTCTTCCACAAAGTATCTCATTGGTCTACCATATTGGAAATGTGCTGATTGTACCAAGTGAGCATGAGGTAGCAAGCGCTTTGGACTTGTTGCTGGCACATATGCACATCAGAGGATTTTTGTCTTCAGTGGAATCTGAGCTCTTGGTCTGACTGGAAAAGCGGGAAGTGTTACAACTCTTAGAAGAGAAGCGAAAGGGTGGCCTGTGCAGGGCAGGTAGCCGTGGTTCTACTAGTGGGCAGTTCCAGCACCCATGGCAGGATGGCAGTGGTGGTGGTGTCTGCTGGCAGTGACAGCACCATGGGTAGCAGCAGCATGAGCTTGGCCTAAGGAGGAGGGTACAAGGTCCACCAGTGAATGCTTCAAGAGAGAGAACTCTTCCCCAAGTGTTACAGCTCAGTAAAACAGCCACTCTCAGAAATCTTCAATGAAATAACTTGTGCATTTTATTCCATGTGGACAGAGACTTTATAACCATTTAGGAATTGAGTGGGATTTAGGGGCAGACATGTCTTATTGGCTCAGTTTACGATGTTAGTGATACTCTATTTTCATGTGGAAGAACTCCAGGTGTTTTCCCTACATGACTGATTGGCATGGTCCTCTCAGTGGGGTGTCATGGTTATGTGTTGCAGAGCAGGTAGAGGTAAGTAGGGAATGTATTCACTCCTACCATTCTCACTTCTGAGATTCATGGGGTCTGAGCTCACTCAGACTGAGCAGTTCTGTCTGGTTGACATGGTCTACTTGCCCCACAGAGGATGGGAAATAAATCTAAACATAATTCAAGTGTCTTTCATCTCAGTGAAATTCTTAGGTATCCTCTTGTGAGGTACGTTCAGAAATATTAGTTAGATGGTAAAGAATTAATTATTTCACCTTGCTCATCTGAACACCAAGAAAAAAGCCAATTTAGATTCTGGAGATAACATGTTTTTCACTTGAGTTTGTTATTCCATTCACACACCAAGTGACTCAAAAAATTGCTAGCACTGAATGACACTTGGAACAGAAATCTCTTCACCATGTCCGGGTAGCTGTGCAGGCTGTTCTACCACTTGGACCATATAATCCAACAGACCTGATAGTACCTGGGGTATCAGTAGCAGATAGGAATGATGTTTGGAACCTTTGACAGACCCCTATAGTTAAGTTATATAAGATTCAAGGATTTGGGAGGAGTAAAGCTACAGACAATTCTCCATTTGAGACATCTCTTGGCCTGCTGTTGGGCTTTAGTGAATATTTTACAATGGACCACTGAGTCATGATGCAACTAGAGCTGCCCATCATAAGCTGGGTATTCTCTAGCTGAACAGTCCATAAAGTAGGATGTGCACACCAGCAGTCTATTACCAAATGGATGTGATAAATACAATATTGGACCTGAGCTGGCCTTGAAGGCAATATATATGAAGAGGTTGCACAAATACATATGGCTTTTATTCCCATTTAATGCTCTCTATCCCTGAGCATGCACCTATAGCCTAATGGGGTGAGATCTATGATTGGCTGAATAAGGATGGGAAGAAAAGAGCTGGGTTTAATAATTGTTCTACATGCTATCCAAGCAGTACCACACAGAAGTAGACAGCAGCAGAATTTCAATCCCTTTCCATGACAATTTTGAAAGGAACCAAAAAAAGGGAAACCTTCTCAGTGAACAGAACATAGAGCAGTACACATTGTCATGACTTTTGTTTGGAAGAAGAAAATGGCCTCATGTGTAATTGTACACTGACTCTTGGGGTGTAACCAATGAATTAACTGGAGAGTCAGGGACATGGAAATAGCACGATTGGAAATTTGGTGAAAAGGACATCTGGTAAAGAAGTATTTGGCTAGATCTCTCTAAATGCACAAAGGATGTGGAGATAGATATGTGTGCCCCATATAAATGCTCATTAAGGAGTTAGAGTGAAGGCCACTGGAGCTGAAAGGGTTTGTGGCCCCATGAGGAGAGCAACAATACCAACCAACCACAGCTCCCAGGGTCTAAACCACCAGCCTGGGAACATTTAGGAAGGGTTCCAGGGCTTCAGCTGTATACGTAAGAGTGGAGGTCCCGGCTGGGCATAGGTGGAAGAAGAGATCCTTGACCTCATGAAGGCTGGATGCCCCAGGGGGTGGGAATTTGAGGGTGGGGAGGTGGGAGTGGGGGGATAGGTAGGGGTTACATCCACAGAGAAGAAGGAGGAGGGGTGAGGGGGTAGGGGGTTCCTGGGTGGGTGGGTGATGGGGTAAGGGGACAACATATGAAATGTAAATAAAACATCCAATAAAAAATGCTCATTAAAGGTGACATCAGCAAAGGAGGAATAAATAAACAAATGGATAAAATGACTCTTTCTATGGACAGTTATCCTCTTTTCCAAACCATCCCTGTCATTTTCCAATAAGCCCATGGACAAAGTAGGCATGGTGCCAGAAATACATCTGTGCTCCTGTGAGGTACATGGCCTCAACAGCATAGATTTCCACTCACCAAGACTGCTAATTCCAGACCTTCTAACAGCAGGGACCAACATTAAGCTTCAGATACGGCACTATTTCCTGAGGTGACCGGCCAGTGACCTGGTAGTAGGTTGCCTACATTGGACAGTTTCCTCAATTGTCCTTATTAGAGTAGATGCTTTTGCTGGTTAAACATTTTCCTTGTTTGCATGTAATTTTCTGTCAAAACTACTCTCCTTGTGCTTAAAAAGAGTCATACACTATCGTGATATTCCACACAACACTGCATCTGACCAAGAAACTCACTTCACAGCTAGAGAAGTGCAGCAGTAGGCAAACAATTGTGAAATCTACTTCTCTTACCATGTTCTCTACCATTCTGAAGCAGCTGTCTTGATAGCAGCATAGAATGAACTTTTGCAGACATAGTTACAATGCCAATTAGGTGGCAGCAGCCTTGAGGGCTAGGTCAGGATTCTCCAGGAAGGTGGTATATTGTTTGAGTCAGCATTCAATAGATGCTATGTTTTCTCCAATATCCAGGACCCATGGATCTAGGGATCAAGAAGTAGAAAAGGGAATAGTTCCATATACTGTTACCCCTAGTGATCCAGCAGAAAGAAAAATGCTTCCTGTTCTCATGACCATAAGTTCTGACAACTTACGAGTTTCAATTTCAGAGGGGAAGTGTCTCTGACAGGAGACACAATAAATATTCCACTGAATTGCAATCTCATACATCCTTCTGACTAGTTTGGGATTCTGATGCCCATAATCTAACAGGATAAGAAAGGGGTAAAAGTGTTAGGAGTATTGATCCAAACTACCAAGGAGAAATTGGATTGTTTCTCCATAATGGAGGCCTGAAATATTGCCTAGAGTGCAGGAGAGCCTTTAGTGTATCTCTTGGTAATAACATTTCCTATGATTCAAGACAATAAAGAAGTATAATAACATAATCCAGGCAGAATGCCAAAGGGCACAGATGCTTCAGGAATGATTGTATGGGACACTTCTGTATGAAAAAAAAAGACCTGTTGAAGTGCTTGCAGAGACTGGAGGAAATACAGAATGGGTAGTAGAGAGAAATGGTAGTTATAAATACCCACTAAGGCCATATGACCAGTTGTAGAAATAAGTCTTCTGTTTGAGATTTATAGTTCAAACTACCTTAGCAAGTTTGTTTGCTTTTTAAAAAGTCATATATCTTTCCTATAAGAACAACCACGATGATTAGCCAGCAATAATTTAAGTGACTATTTTTATCACATCGATTTATAATGAATATTGTGCTGCATGTAACTAGAAATCAATGTATTGTATACAAAAGATGAGTAGTGTACACAGTCAGCAAATGTTGCACATATGCATATTCAATAATGTAATGGTTAGCATTTGTTTTCATAAAGGTGCTATGTAAAAGCCTCAAGACTTGGAGTTATTCTTACTCCAAGAATCATTAACCATAGGATGTTTGGTCACTCTCCTGAAGTCAGTGTTCCTTCTGTTTCTATTTTGTGAAATAGTTTGAGGAGTATTGGTATTAGCTCTTCTTTGAAAGTCTGGTAGACTTCTGCACTAAAACCATCTAGCCTTGTGCTTTTTTTAGTCAGAAGGCTGTTAATGACTGCTTCTACTTCTTCATGGGTTATGAGGCTGTTAAAAATAGTTTACCTGATCTTGATTTAACTTTGATAAGCGGTATCTATATAGAAAAATCATCCATTTAGTTAAGATTTTTCATTTTTTGGTGTACCAGCTTTTGAAGAAAGATCTAATGATTCTTTGAATTTCTTAATTGTCTGTTGTTATATCTCCCTTTTTGTTTCTCATTTTGTTTATTTGGATACTTCTTGATTTTTCTCAAATAGCCAGCTCTTGGTTTCATTGATTGTTTGTATTGTCTTCTTTGTTTCTAATCAATCGATTTCCGCCCTGATTTTGATTATTTCCAGCCTTTCATTCCTCTTTGATGTGCTTGATTCCTTTTTACATAAATACTTCAGATGTACCTTTAAATTGCTAGTATGAGAACTTTCAAATTTCTTTGTAGAGGCACATAGTGCTATGAACTTTCCTCTTAACACTGCTTTCATGGTTTCCTATAAATTTGAGTATGTTATCCCTTCATTTTCATTGAATTCAAGAAAGTCTTCCATTTCTTTCTTTATGTCTGTCCTGATACAGAGATCATTGAGTAGAGAGGTGTCCAAGTTCCATCAATGTATATGTTTTCTGGTCTTTCTGTTGTTTTTGAAGCTCAGCTTTAATCCAGGATGGTCTCACAAGATACAAGGCATTATATAATTTTTCTTGTATCTGTTGAGGATTGCTTTGTGACTGACTGTATGGTCAACATTGGAAAATTACTCATGAGGTGCAGGGCAATGATATATTCTTTTTTATTTGGGTGAAGTATTCTATAGATATCTGTTAGGTACATTGGTTCATAATGCCTTTTAGTTTCCTAATTCCTAATTTCTCTGCTTGGTTTGTGCCTGGATGACAAATTCATTGCTGAAAATGGGGTATAGAAGTGTCCCCCTGCCAATCTAACCCTAGATGTTCCCCATTCCATACTTCTTCCCCCTTCCCCATCTGCAAGAGGATGGCCCCATCCCCACCTCCACACCACCAGACCTCCCCACTCCCTTGAGCCTCAAGTCTTTCGAGGTTTAGATGTGTTCTCTCTCTGAGGCCAGAACAGGCAGTTCTCTGCTGTATATGTGTCTGGGGCCTCATATTAGCTAGTGTATGCTGCCTGGTTGGTGGCTGAGTGTCTGTGTGACCTATGGGTCCAATTTAGTTGAGACTGCTAGTCTTCCTATGGGGTTGTCCTCCTCCTCAGCTCCTTCCAGCCTTTCCCTAATTCAACCACAGGTGTCCCCAGCTTCTTTCCATGGGTTGGGTGTTAATCTGTGTCTGATTTGTTCAGCAACTTATTGAGCCTCTCAGAGGACAACCATGCTTGGCTCCTGTCTGCAAGCACACCACAGAATCAGTAAGAGTGCCAGGCTCTGGGGCCTCCCCTTGAGCTGGATCTCAATTTGGGCCTATCATTGGACCTCATTTTTCTCATGCTATTCTCCATTTTTGTCTCTGCAGTTCCATCAGATAGGAACAATTCTGGGTCAGAGTTTTTGATTCTGAGATGGCAACCCTATCCCTCCACTTGATGTCCTGTCCCTCCACTAAAGGTGCGTTCTACAAATTCCCCATCCCCACTGTAGAGCACTACATCCAAGGTCCCTCCATTTGAGTCCTGAGTCTCTCACCTCCCAGGTCTCTGGTACATTCTAGATGGTCAATCCACCTTCTATCTACCCAGGTTGTTTGTTTCCAATCTTTCTGCTGGCCCTTGGGACTTCAGTCCTATTTCACCTCCCCCACCCAGTATGTGATCACGTTTCCCCATTCCCCTCCATGTCCCTTCTTCCATGCAGGTCCCTCCCTCCCTCTGCCCCCATGATTGCTTTCTTCTCCCTCTTAAGTGAGATTGAGTCTTTCTAACTTGAGCCCTTTTGCTTGGTAACCTTTTTGAGGTATGTATATTGTGTGTTGGGTATTCTATAATTTTTTGGTTAACATTCAACTAATAAGTATTAGTAAGTACATACCTTTTGGGTATGAGTTACCTCAGTCAGAATGATATTTTCTAGTTCCATCCATTTGCCTGCAAAATTCATGATGTCCTCATTCTTAATACCTGAATAGTATTCCATTGTGTAAATCAACCACGTTTTCTGTATTCATTCTTCTGTTATGTGACATCTGGGTTGTTTCCAGCTTCTGAGTATCACAAATAAGGCTGCAATGAACATAGTGGAACATGTGCCCCTGTGGCATTGTGGGGCATCTTTTGGGTATATGCCCCAAGAGTGTTATAGCTGGGTCTTCAGGTAGATCTATTTCCAGTTTTCTGAGGAACCTGAGTGGTTGTACCAGTTTGCAAACCCACCAGCAATAGAGGAGTGTTCCTCTTTCACTACATCCTTGCCAGCATGTGCTGTCACCTGGGTTTTTGATATTAGCCATTCTGGTTGGTTTAGGGTAGAATCTCAGGGTTGATTTGACTTATATTTCCCTAATCACTAAGGACTTTGAACATTTCTTTAGGTGCTTCTCAGCCATTTGAGATTTCTCTGTTGTGAATTCTCTGCTTAGTTCTGTACCCCATTGTTGGATTGAGTTGTTTGGGTTTTTTGGAGTTTAGCTTTTTGAGTTCTTTATATATTTTGGATATTATCCCTCTATCAGATGTGGAGCTAGTGAAGATACTTTTTCTCAATCTGTAGGTTGCCAGTTTGTCCTATCAACTATGTCCTTTGCCTTAGAGAAGCTTTCCAGTTTCATGAGGTCCATTTATCAATTTTTAATCTTAGAACCTGAGCCATTGGAGTTCTATTTAGGAACCCCCCCTCAACCCTGAGCAAGTGAGCTTGTGGCTCTTTCCCACTTTCTCTTCTATTAGATTTAGTGTATCTGGTTTTATGTTGAGGTCATTGATTCACTTGGACTTGAGCTTTGAGCAAGGTGACAAATATGAATTTATTTTCATTTTTCTATATAGAGACTGCCAGTTAGACCAGAACCAATTATTGAAGATGCTTTCTCTTTTCCATTTTATATTTTTGGTGTTTTCATCAAAGATCAAATGTCCCTAAGTGTGTAGGTTGATTTCTGGGTCTTAAATTCTATTCCATTGTTCAACATCTCTGTCTCTGTAACAATGCCATGCAGTGTTTATCACTATTTATCTGTAGTATAGGTTGAGCTCAGGATGCTGATTCCCCAAGAAGTTCTTTTATTGTTAAGATTGTTTTTGCTATTATGGGTTTTGTTTTTTGTTTTTTCCAGATGAATTTGAGAATTACCCTTTCCATGTCTTTGAAGAATTGTATTGGGATTTTGATAGGGATTGCATTGAATCTGTAGATTGTTTTTGGCAGGATGGCAATTTTTACTAGTTAATTCTACCAATCCATGAGCATGGGAGATCGCTCCACTTCCAGAGATCTTCTTTGATTTTTACCAATTCCATGTCTGGTAGAAGACTAATGCCAAATAATTACACTGGACATTATAGAGATGTTGGAAGAGAGAGAGAGAGAGAGAGAGAGAGAGAGAGAGAGAGAGAGAGAGA
>NW_021604712.1:12247006-12247385 GCF_004785775.1 Grammomys surdaster | reverse complement strand
AGAGAGAGAGAGAGAGAGAGAGAGAGAGAGAGAGAGAGAGAGAGAGAGGGGATAAACTAGATATCAAAACCACAAATAATCCAATTAAATGTACAGAACACATCTAAACAGAGAATTCTCAAAAGAGGAATCTCAAATGGCTGAGAAGCAGAGCTCCCAGGGTCTAAACCACCAGCCTGGGAGCACTTAGGGAGGGATCCATGGCTTCAGCTGTATACGTAAGAGCGGAGGGCCCTGCTGGGCATAGGTGGGAGAAGAGATCCTTGACCTCATGAAGGCTGGACGCTCCAGGGGGTGGGAATTTGAGGGTGGGGAGGTGGGAGTGGTGGGTAGGGAGGGGGGGGGGGGGGGGTGGGGGGGGGGGGGGGGGGGGGGGGGG
>NW_021604712.1:12236606-12246906 GCF_004785775.1 Grammomys surdaster | reverse complement strand
GAGAGAGAGAGAGAGAGAGAGAGAGAGAGAGAGAGAGAGAGAGAGAGAGAGAGAGAGAGAGAGACTTAAAAATGATCGAAGTTGGGTTCTCCCAGAGGGTCGCAGCAGTTCCTATGGTGGTGGCTAAGCAGTGCAGCAGCTCCCTGACAGATCCGGCGTCGCAGGCGTCTCCCACCCCGCGCCGCCACAATGCCCAAGAGGAAGGTTAATGCAGATGGAACTGCGAAAGCAGAGCCCAAGCGCTGCTCCACGAGGCTGTCGGCTAAGCCTGCCCCTGCCAAGGTGGACGCGAAGCCAAAGGGAAAGGATAAAGCAGCTGACAAAAAAGTGCAGATAAAAGGGAAGAGGGGAGCAAAGGGCAAACAGGCTGAAGTGGCTGACCAGCAAACTACAGATCTGCCTGCAGAAAATAGAGAGACGGAAAACCAGAGCCCAGCCTCTGAAGAAGAGAAAGAAGCCAAGTCCGACTAAGCATCCATCCTGTCTGTCAGTGGTCCCTGCCTCCCTTCTTGTACAATCCAGAGGAATATTTTTATCAACTATTTTGTAAATGCGAGTTTTTTTTAGTAGCTCTAGAAACATTTTTAAAAGGTGAGGGAATCCCACCTCATCCCATTTTTTAAGTGTAAATGTTTTTTTTTAAGAGGTTAAATCATTTGCTGGTTGTTTATTTTTTGATGCAACCAGAAAATAGCAGGATACTGAATCAGGAGAGGCTGTGACTGTCTCGGGGGGGTCACTATAACATTCCGTAGAGGGGGCTAGCTTTATATCCTTCAATACAAAGCATACTAAATGGCAATTTGTAGTCTCAGTCGTGCATTTGTGTCTGGAATATTTTCAGTTGTATCTGGTCCCGTGTTTCTAGTAGAACCGTTTCGTAAGAAAGCCAGTCTTTGGTCCTTGCCCTGTCAGAACTGTGATGTCTGTGGTCACGGCAGTCCATTTTCCTAAAAGTTGTGATAATACGCTCTGAAAGATGAAAATTTTGAGTGTGTTCTGTGTGTGGCATAAAATTGTGAATTGGTGGAACTGAGGATTCTGTGCATTTGGTTGTTATGAGAAGTTTTAGGGAAACTTGCCAAGTTTGAGGCTGGAACATCACTGGAAAACAAAGAAAAACAAAGAAAAACAATGTGTAGCTCTTCATTTGCATACATAAACACAATGTGACTCTTAAGAGTTTGGGTACGTGAACACAATATATGGCTCTTTGGGGGTACGCATGATAAGAATTGGAATGTGTGTACTCTGCTCCAATAAAATCTGTTGTGAAAGAGTTAAAAAAAAAATGATCGAAGTTCTTAGCCATCAATGAAATGCACGTCGAAACTACTTGGAGATTACATCTTATAGCTGCCAGAGTAGCTAACATCAACAAAACAAGTGACAGTCATGCTGGTGAGGATGCAGACCAAGGGGAACAGTTCTCTATTGCTTGTTGAAATACAAACTTGTACAGCCACTATAAAAATCAGTGTGGCAGTTTCTCAAAAAACTGGGAATTGGTACACCTCAAGATCCAGTTATACCACTCTTTCAGAGATACACCCAAAGGATGCTCTACCCTACCACAAGGACACTTGCTCAATCATGTTCATTGTGGCTTTATTCATAGTATCCAGAAACCAGAAACTACTCAGATGTCCCTCAACAGAATAATAGATAAAGAAAATGTGGTACATTTACATAATGGAGTATTACTCAGTTTTTTAAAAAAATAATAAAAATTTCAGCCAAAGAGATGGAACTAGAAAAAAATCATTCTGAATGAGGTACCTGAGAATCAGAAAGATAAATATGATATTTATTTACTTAAAAGAGGATATTGCTTATTAAGTAAATGATAGGCAAGGTAGAATTTATAGACCCAGAAAGTCTATATAAAGAAGAGTGTTGAAGGGAAGGTACAAGGATCTCAGAGGAGGAAAAAATACAAGGATTTCCCTCAAAGAGGGAAAATAAAATAGTGTTTATGAGTGGACTGGGGTAGGTATCGATAAGAGCAAGGGAGACCAAGTAGAGGGATAGATGGGGTCAAGGGAGAGTGTGAGGAGTGACCACTGGAATTGGGAAGAGGAGTTTGTGGAATGGAAACCTACCACAGTGTAAACTTTCTGGTATCTATGAATGTGGTCCTAATGATGACTCCTAGTAACAGGGGATACAGAGTCTAAGTTAGTAATTTATTACGTGAGGCTTCTGGTGGTAGGACTAAGATACATTCAATCAAGTTGTTGGCCATGACAATCCCTAAACAACCCAGGCTGCTACTAAGACAAAAAGCTACTCTTTTTAAACTGACAGTGGGGTCACATTGCCAAAGACATCATTCATAGAACTCAGTGAACATGAGAATGCCAACTTGGTGAGTATATGGAGTCCTAACCTCTACATGCTAGTCTCTTGGGTATGGGAAGATACTCTGCAGACGATTGAAAAAGAAACATGACACTTAACCAGCCAGAAAACCTTTGACCTATAATTTGTCCTGTCTGCAAAATATGCTAAGGCAATAGTAGAACAGAACTTGTGGGAGTAGCCAACTTGTGTGTTTGACCAAAGGCCTACTCCACAAGAAGGCACGTTCACTGAAACTGCTTGTGTATCCAAGAATCACACCCTATATCTTAAAGATCTAGGGTAAAACTGAACACAATAGGTCCAAAAATAAAACTCAATAAAATGATCCCTAATGCTATTCTGCTTTACTCTTAGATCAGTGCCTTACCTAGTCATCATCAAAGATGCTTCCTCTGACAGCATATGGGAACATATGCAGAGACTCACAGGCCAGACATTATGCAGAAAGAGAGAGCCTAAATGGGGGCACTTCATCAAATCTCTCCCCTCAGAGCACAGGAAATCCTGTGGTGAAACGGCTGCAGGAGCCAATGAGGATGGAGGACACCAGAACAGGCTATCCCTCTGAATCAAGTAAGCAAGGCACATACGAGCTCACAGAGACTGAAGCAGCAAGCACAGGGCCTACATGGGTCTGCCCCAGGTCCTCTGCATATATATTATACCTTTTAGTTTAGTATTTTTATAGAATTCCTGCCTAAGAAAGAGGGGTTCTCTGACACTTGTGACTGCCTTGGGACTCATTCTCCTGTGGATTTTCTGCGTCCAACTTTGTTATGATAGTTTCCATTTCATCTTTGTTGTGATATATTTTGTTTCATCTTTTTATATTTTACTTTGTCATGTCTGGTTGTTAACTTTTATAATGTTGTTCTTTTCTAATGAGAGTCAGAAAGGGAATGGAAGGGAAGGTGAGTTGGAACTGAGAGTTATAGAGGGAGGATAATCAAGATATACTTTGTGAGAAAATAATCTATTTCCAATATAAAAAGAATAAAAAGAACAAAAAATCAAAACAAAATCAAAAAAGGAGCATGAATATATTTATACATGAATATATTATACTGTCTACATTTTGGAATCTTAGATAAGTGAAAAAATAAAACAGAAAAAAAGAAGTATCCGTAGTCATCACTTTTTCTAAGACAAAAGAATATATCAACTACCATAATTAAGAAACACTGAAGTACATGCAGAGTAAGAACTGAACTATGACCTTACATCACAATAAATCACCCAAAAAACAAAGACAGAAGAAACTCCAGAAAAAAAACATGCAGAAAAATGTCAGGTCATACTTAGGGCAGCTAGAATAGCAAAATAAAAATACAGCATGAATAAGTGTATACTTTAATTAGTTTGTATTATCTCTTAAAAAATAAAAGAGGAAATGATATATGATAATATTAAAGTAGTTTTTAAAATCCAATAATTGCTTATACTAAAAATAATCCTAGTTAAATTTAAGCAGTTTCTAGCATCATGGGGAATAGCTAATATCTGAATAGAAACTTGTCGAAAAATTGCACGTGGCCAACAAAATGTTTCAAATATGTTCAAAAAAAGTAGCCACCAGTAAATGTAAATCAAGCTACAACATACTTTCTCACAACTTTGGGGAAAGATATTATTAAAACAATAAGAAAACTGCTTTTTGGCTTTGGCTATGATCAAGTATAAGACAAGTAAGAAAAAATGCCAGTATGAATGAGAAGAAAAAGAGGAACACTCCTCCATTGTTGGTGGGATTGCAAGCTGGTACAACCACTCTGGAAATCAGTCTGGCAATTTCCTCTGATATTTGGACATAGGACCAATATATATCAGTGCAATCCACCATATAAATAAACTGAAAGGGGAAAAAAACATGATTATCTCACTAGATGCCAAAAAAGTGTTTGACAAAAATCTAACATCCCTTCATGATAAAAATCATGGAAGTCAGGGATACAAGATGCATACCTAAACCCAATAAAAGCAATATACAGCAAGCCAATATCCAACATCAAATTAAATGGAGAGAAACTTAAAGCAATCCCACTAAAATCAGGAACAAGACAAGGCTGTCTACTATATTGAATACATGTACATATCCAATATAGTACTTGAAGTTTTAGCTATAGCAGTAAGACAAATAAAGGAGATCAAGGAGATAAATTGGAAAGAAAGAAGCCAATCATCACTCTGCACAGATGATATGATAGTAATACATAAGTGGTGCCCAAATTTCTACCAAAGAACTCCTTCAGCTGATAAACACCTTTAGCAAAGTGGCTGGATAAAAAAAAACTCAAAGAAAGATAGTAAACCAGTCAAGTCCATGTGGGGCTCAACAAACAGAGGTGAGGGGCATGCTGTTCCCTCACCTCCATCATCTGTCCCAGGGCTCTTCTCACCTTCACCAGGAGCCTTTTGGGACCCCAGGAATGTTCAGATTGAACTCTTTCCCAGTCGATATCCTGCCTGCAGAGTCCAGCCCAATTACAGCCAGCAGAGGTGAGTAGCATCCTGTTTCCTGAGATCAATTGTTGGCTCTGACTGCCTCCCCAAGGAGTTCTGCTGGCATCAGGAATATCCACCAAACAACATGGATAATTTGACGGCTACAGGACAGAAAAACAATATAGTCAACAAGAGCCAGGGCAATGTGGCAACATGAGACCCCAGCTAACCTACTACAGCAATCCCTGGTTATCATAACACAGCTGAAGCACGGGAATATGACCTTAAATCCAATCTTATGAAGATGACAGAAGTTTTTAAACAGGAAATGAATAAACCCTTAAAGAAATACAGGAAAAATACAAATAAATAAAACTGTCCAATACCTGAAAAAAGAAATAGAAGCAATAAAGGGAACACAAATTGAGCCAATCCTAGAGACAGAAAACTTAGGAAAGAGAACAGAAAATGCAGATGCAAGGGTCACCAACAGAATATAAGACAATGAAGAGAGAAACTCAGGCATAGAAGATCTGATACAAGAAATTAACATATCAGTCAAAAACTGCCTAATCTAACAAGTTTGTGACACAAAACATCCATGAAATCTGTAACATTTTGAAAAGATAAACCTAGGAATAATAGGAACAAAAGAAGAAAATTCTAAACTCAAAGGCCCAGAAAATATCATCAAATCTATCAATGCAACCCACTATATTAAGAAAATGAAAGAAAAAACAAAACATATGATCATCTCATTAGATGCTAAAAAGCCCTTTGACAAAACCCAACACAATTTCATGTTAAAAGACTTGGAGAGATCAGGGATACAAGGCCCATATTTAAACACAATAAAGGTAATATACAACAACCAAATAGGCAACATAAAACTAATTTGAGAATAAATCAAAGCAATTTCACAAAAATTAAGACAATATTAGGCTGTCCACTGTCTCTTTATCTATTCAATATAGTACTTTAAGTTCTAGCTAGAACAATAAGATAACTAAAGGAGATCAAGGGAATACAGAATAGAAAGGAAGAAGTCAAAGTATTGCTATTTGCAGATGATATGAGAGTATACATAACTGACACAAAAATTTCTACCAGAGAACTCGTTTAGCTGATAAACAACTTCAGTAAAGTGGCTGGGTACAAAATTAACTTTAAAAAACAGGCTCTTTCTCTTCTTTTCCCTCTATGCCTGCCCTTTCTCTCTTTTTCTCTCCTTTCCCTACACTTCCCTTCCCCATGGTAACTTCCCTAGCCTCATCCTTCAGGCCAGTGAACTAGCCTGAGAGCAGCTTCCCAATAAACCTGCCTTTAATATAATCTAAAAGAAAAAAATCAGTACCTCTCTTTATACAAACAATAAACACCCTGAAAAAAATTAGAGAAACAACACACTTCACAATAGTTACAAATAACATAAAATATCTTGGCATAACTCTAACCAAGCAAGTGAAAGACCTATATGACAAGAATTTCAAGTCTTTAAAGAAAGAAAGTGAAGATGTCATAAGATCCCATGCTCATGGATCGGAAGGATTAACAGTGAAAATGGCCATCTTACCAAAAATCAATCTGCATATTCAATGCAATTCCTATCAATATTTCAACAATACTTTACACACCTTGAAACAACAATTCTCAGCATCATATAAAAAATCAAAAAACTCATAATAGCTAAAATAAAAGAACTTCTAGAAGTATCACCATCCCCGATTTCTAGCTGTACTACACAGCAATAGTAATAAAAGTGGCATGGTATTGATATAGAAACAGATAGGTTGATCAATGGAATTGAATTGAAGATCCAGAAATAAACCCACACACTTACTGACACCTGATATTTAATAAAGAAGCCAAAATCATAAAATAGAAGAGGAAAGCATCATTAACAAGAGATCTAACTGGATGTCAGCATGTAAACGAATGCAAAAAGATACATATTTATCATCCTACAGAAAACTCAAGTTTAGGTGGATCAAAGACCTCAATATAAAATCAAATACATTAAATCTGCTAGAAGAGAAAGTGGAGGGTAACCTTGTACACACTGGAGGCAATTGTACAGGAGACAATTTCCTGAAATGAACACCAATAGCTCCAGTACTAAGATCAACAATTAATAAGTGGGACCTCATGAAATCAAAATTTTTTTTTGTAAGGCAAAGGATACAATCAATGGGACACATTGTAGCCTACAGAATGGGGAAAATATCTTCCCCAACCCTACATCTAATAGACAGCTAATATCCAAAATATATAAAGAACTTAAGAAGTTAGCCATCAACAAACCAAATAACCCAATAGACCCATATTTGTCACCTTGCACAATGCTCAAGTCCAAGGGGATCAATGACCTCAACATAAAACCAGACACACTGAATCTAATAGAAGAGAAAGTGGGAAAGAGCCTTGAACTCATTGGCACAGGGGAAATTTTTCTAAACAGAACTCCAATGGCACATGCTCTTATGATCAAGAATTGATAAATGGGACGTCATGAAACTGGAAAGTTTCTGTAAGGCAAAAGATACAACCAATGAGACAAATCAGCAACCTACAGATTGGGAAAAATCTTCACCAACCCACTAACTCCTCTAAGCCCACATCCAATAGAGGGCTAATATCCAAAATGTATAAAGAACTCTAGAAGCTAACAACCAAAACACCAATCAACCCAATCAAAACTGGGGTATATAGAATTAAACCAAGAATTCACAACAGAGGAATCTTTTTTAAAAAATAATTTATTTCAAATCGTAATTCATTCACACAGGTGTTCTAAACACAGAGAGGCAGGATGTGGGGAAGTGGATGACACTGGAGCATGGGTGTTCGGGGGGAATACAGATAGCTTTCAGAACAGGGTATTGGCTGGGTGAAGGTTCAGGGGACAGATCACTATGACTCTGCCTATGATTCACTTGTCCTTATCTAAGTTGGTATTGTCTGCCAAGGCTACCTATTTACAAGGTCTATGACTACTCAGGCTGGTAAATTTCCATGAAAGCTGCCTGTTTACAATAGCTTATAGCAATCTGTTTCAATGTTTTTCCACAGAGACCCAAGACTTGGTGTTAGTATACATGTATGATAGGCCTATTGCTGATTTTAGGCCTATGGCTGATTTTAGGCCTTCAGTGTGTAAGCAGGGATGCCCCTGACATCTCCTCCCTTCTCTAAGTATAGAAGGGCTGTGGCAATTCTAATCTTTCGAAGACGGGGATAGAGGCCTGACCTCCAGTAATTGAAGGGGACCTTGTAATGGCTCCAGTCCCCCTGTCGTTGTCCAGTGAGGCATGAGGGCCATACCCATCCCGATGTCTTTTTCCTGGAGAGGGGATACTTTTGACATCAACCTCTATGCAGTCAGGCTTGTCCCTCAGGGAACCCAGAGAGATATTTTTAACTTTTATTTATATTCCCTTGCAGTGCTTAGCCTCACAGCCTAAGGAAGAATTCAGATCGCCAGTCAGAGGGGGTTCTGGGTAGCCCCTCTCTGCTTGGTCTAGGAGTGGAAGTCCCCTCTTTTAGGTTGGGTGGAGATGGGTTTTGGGAACACCCTGTATAGAGTAACAACCTCATCTTGAGTCTCGTGGTCCTCCATAGCTAAATTATGATAATGTATCTGAATAGGTTTTGCTACCAAATTATTTATCTGTTGTTTCACAGAGTTAGTCAGCCTATTTGAGACCCAGGGACCAGCAGAAATAAGCAAAAAGAACCCAAATAGTGGTCCCAATATGGGAGGAAGTAGGGTTGACAACCATGGAGGGCTGAAAATCAATTCTTGTACCAGCACTCATCTTTCTCTTTCTCTCTCTGACTTTTCTCAGGGCCTTCTCTAATCTATTTGATGCTTTCTTTAACCCTCCCTGTCTTGTCTATGTAAAGGCAACATTCTTCTTTAAGGGCTGTACACAGACAAGAGCTGTACACAGCCTTTTCTATTGTAATAGAGTAAATCAAGTCCAATTTTTGGAGGTTTCTTCAGACAGTGAAACGAGGGATTTCTTCAGATTAGTGATGTCAATCTCTAGCTGTTTGATGTTCTTATCAATGGCCCTTCAAAGGTCTGAGTAGTATACGTTCGGAAGCCAGCATGTGGATTAGAACTTCTAACAGCAGACATCATGTGTGATTCATTTTTACCTAGAAAGGAAAAAGAAGGGAATTCTCAGGGAGATTTCTCTTCCCTGGATGTAAATTGTTATTCATCTTATTTATGGTTGGACCTGGCTTTGTGGGGGTATCTATTTATTTTATTAATCTTTTTGGTAGCCAGTTAGCTGTGCCTTCTGTGGTATCAAACAGGCATATCAATCCTCAGCCCCATAAGGGAACTGGGTCTGGGCCATTCTCTTTAAGGGTAAGAGGGTCCTTCCCCATATCTGTGGCATAGTTTTTATTGATCTTGGTGATGCTAGAAGCAGTCAGCAGCAGATTTGCCATGAGCTTTCAGTTTTAGGGAGTTAAAAGTGAACAAGGCATGATGGAGAGTATTTCAGGGGGACTCCTTCGGGGGCGGGGGTACCGTTCCCCTTCTTTTGTTTTTAAAGCCAATTTTTCAGAGTTCTTGTAAAATCAGGGCAGAAGCGCCAACAATCACCCCTTCCACACTCAGAGAGTCATGAAGACACTATTTAAAGAAATATAAATCTATATTAATAATCTCTTTTATCAAAGGACTGTTATAGCACTGCCGACAACTAATCGGACTATATAATATATTGATTAGTAATAGCTTCTTCTACTTTTTGTGAGATTACTTCTCGTTTGTCCATTAATTACAATGGAGGAATCTTGAATGGCTGAGAAACACCTAAAGAAATGTTCAAAGTCCTTAGTGATCAGAGAAATGCAAATCAAAATGACCCTGAGATTCCACCTTACACCAATCAAAAGTTGGTGAGAATGTTGAGAAACAGGAACACTCCTCCATTGCTGTGGGATTGCAAACTGGTACAACAACTCTGGAAATCAATCTGGAGGTTCCTCAGAAAATTGGAAATAGATCTACCTGAAAACCCAGCAATACCACTCTTGGGAATATACCCAAAAGATGCCCCACCATGCCACAGGAACATGTGTTCCACTAAGTTCATGGTGGCTTTGTTTGTGATAGCCAGAAGCTGGAAACAACCCAGATGTCTCACAACAGAAGAATGGATCCAGAAAATATGGTTTATCTACACAACAGAATACTACTCAGCTTTTAAGAATGAGGACATCCTGAGTTTTGCAGGCAAGCGGATGGAACTAGAAAATGTCATCCTGAGTGAGGTAACTCATACCCAAAATGTGTGTACTCACTAATAAATGGATATTAGCCAATAAAAAAATACTGAATGCCCTAGATACAGTTCATAGAACTCAAAAAGGTTAACAAACTGAAGGGTCTCAGTCTCACTTGGGAGGGAGAAGAAAGCAATCACACATGGGGAGGGAGGGAGGGAGGGAGGGAGGGAGGGAGGGAGGGAGAGAG
>NW_021604712.1:12182663-12236506 GCF_004785775.1 Grammomys surdaster | reverse complement strand
TGGGGAGGGAGGGAGGGAGGGAGGGAGGGAGGGAGGGAGGGAGAGAGGGAGGGAGGGAGAGAGGGAGGGAGGGATCAGGGAGGTAGAATGGACAGGGAGAGATGGGAACCTGATCTGGTATTGGGTGAGGGAAAAGGACTGAAACCCTGAGGGCCAGAAGAAAGAATGGAAACAGGCAACTTCGGGAGGTAGGAGGTTGGGGAGACCCTGGGATGTGAGAGACTCTCTAGACTCAATGGGAGGGATCTTAAATGAAATGCCTGACAATAGGGAGAGTGAAGTTATAGAGCCCACCTCCAGCAGAAAGACAGAGCATCAAGTGAAGGATGGGGTTACCATCACACAGTCAAAACTCTGACTCATAATTGTTCCTGTCTGAAAGAACTGCAGGAATGGAAACGGAGAGGAGCCTGAGGAAAAGAAGGTTCAGTGACAGGCCAAAAGTGGGATCAAGTTCAAGGAGAGGTCCCAAAGCCTGACACTATTATTGAGGCTATGGAACATTCACAAAAAGGGACCTATCATGACTACACTCCAAATGACCAAACAAGTAGATGAAAGAGTCTGGTGCAGATATTTGCATACAACCAATGAATAGTAGCTGCTGACCCCTGTGATTGAATTAGGGAAAATCTGGGAGAAGCTGAGGAGAAGGGCGACCCTGTAGCAGGACCAACAGTCTCAATTAACCTGGACCCCTGAGATTTCTCAAACACTGGACCACCAACCAGGCAGCATACACCAGCTGATATGAGGCCCCCAACGCATATACAGCAGATGACTACCGGGTCTGGGTTTAGTCAGAGAAGATGCACTTAACCCTGAAGAGACTGGAGGCCCCAAGGAGTATAGAGGTCTGATGGGGTTGGGGATGGGGACATCCTCATGGAGTTTGGGGGGGGGTAGGAAGTATGGGATGTGCAATAGTCTGAGGGTGGACCGGGAAGGGAATGAAATTTGTAGTTTAAAATAAATAAATTTAAAAGAAAAAAAGAAAAGAAAGAAGAAAATGGGGTATTGAGCTAAACAGAAAATTCTCAACAGAGGAATTTCAAATGGCCAAGAAGCACTTAAGCACATAAAGAATTTCAAAATTCTTAGTCATCAGTGACATGCAAGTCAAAGCAACTCTAAGATTCCATATTATACCAGTAAATGGCTAGTATCAAAACTCAAGGACAGCACATGTTGACAAAGGGTACGGAGCAAGGGAACACTCCCCATTGCTAGTGGGAGTACAAACTTGTACGGCTACTCTGGAAATCAATTTGATTGTTTTCCAGAAAATTAGGAATAGTTCTACCTCAAGACCAGGCTAAACCACTCTTGCGCATATACCCAAAGATGCTCCACCACTTATTCAACTATGTTCACAGTAGCTTTATTCATAATAGCAGAAACTGAAAATAACACAAATGTCCCTCAACTGAAAAATGGAAAAAGAATACATGGTTCATTTACACAATGGAATACTACCCAGCTATTAAAAAACAAGGATAGCGTGAACCTTGCAAGTAAATGGACGAAACTAGAAAATATCATCCTGAAAAAGGTAGCCAAGACTCAAAAGTCCATGCATGGTATGTACTCACTTTATAAATGGATATTATCCATAAAGTACAGGACAACCAGGCTATAATCCATAGATACGAAGAAACTAAGTAACAAGTATGATCTAAGAGAGAATACTTGACTCTCACTGAGATGGGGAAATAAAATAATCATCAAGTGGATGGAGAGAATGAACTGGGAGGGAGAAGAGTGAGAAAAGGAGTGGGAAGGGAACAAGAGGGATCAAGTGTCTGGAGGATAAACAGAGAGAGAACTGCAAGAGAGAACTGAAATTGGTGTAGAACATCTCTGGGATGAGCTAGAAACCTATGGAGACTCCCAGAAATATATGAGGGTGACCCTAACTTAGCAATATGGGCTATGGAATTTGAAACATCCACCTCCTGTAACTAGGCAAGAATTCCACTGGAGGGATGGGGACATCAATCCAGCCATCAAACCTTGCAAGATATGCAAGGATAAAGTTGGATCAGAAATTGAGGGAACGGCCAATCAATGACTGACCCAACAATGCCATGAGAGAGAACTCACCTCTGACACTACACATAATATTCTGGTATACTTGTGGACAAGAGCCTAGTTTAACTGTCCACTTAGAGGCTTTACCCAGCAGCTAATGGAAACAAATGCATATACCCATAGTTAAATATCAGGCAGAACTCAGGGAATCTTAAAAGCAATTTTATATTAATTTAACCATTTTCAAACCTCATTGCCTCATTAAATTTTCCAGTTAAGTTAGGAAGTTTCTCATACTTTCAAAGTAAAATGGTTGTTTCCAATTTTAAAAAAAATATGCATCTTTACCAATCCTATATCTGATAGAGGGCTAGTATCCAATATATACATCCATCATCACAACTCGCCTTGAATATTGTACAGGATGTTTCATGCTATGTTAAAAGGCAAGAAAGCAAAATTAAAGATATGAATAGTCATAATTAAGAAGTTAAATGTTTCCGGGCAGTGGTAGCGCACGCCCTTAATCCCAGCACTTGGGAGGCAGAGGCAGGCAGATTTCTGAGTTCGAGAGTTCAAGGCTAGCCTGGTCTACAAAGTGAGTTCCAGGACAGCCAGGGCTACACAGAGAAACCCTGTCTCGATAAAAACAAAAACAACAAAAACAAAGAAACAAAAACAAAAAAAAACCAGAAGTTAAATGTTTGCATGTGTAAATTGTTCAAATAGAGCCATATGTACAAAGACATGGGTTTGGTCGTGACAGGCTTGCTGACATCACGGTCACATATCACCTTGGCTGCCACTGTGGTTTTTTATGCTGTAAAACAGGCATTTAAAAGACAAAGTTTAAAAACCAATTTTAAAACTACATTTACCATAGCAACTATCCAGTTAGCTGTGTGTAAATCTCATAAAGCATTTGTAGGACCTTTGTTGAAATCCTCAAAATGTTTTTAAGCGGAAATGTAGGTGGGGCAACATCTATCAAATAGTGAACAGTGTGATGCCTTCAAATTCTCTACTGTCAATAATTGTTAGTCAATTTAATCCAAGCAACCTTCTAAAACATAGTTTTATTTTTAAAATCTGTAAGTTTTTTTTTACAAAAGCAAAGAATCCTAAATAACTAAAATAATCTTGACAAAAACTTTAAAAGAAAAAAATGTTAAAGGCTTCTACTGTGCTGAATGTTTATGAGGCAGATGAACCAAAAGACAGTAGCTACAATTAGAGCACACGGGAAGAAATTGAGTATTGAAAGAGAAAAGACACATGTAGAAAGTTGCAAAGAACATATAATGATGATCATTTCAACCGCAAAACTCTATCTAGTAAAAATAACCTTAAAATATAAACCTTAAAAAATAAACCTTAAGGCCTACCTCACACTACAGATATGGTTCTCCTTTCATGGACAACAAGCTCAAATGTGAGAAGGAAAATAATACAAGATGCCAGGCAGTGAAATGCATCTTTAGTTTTAGTACTCAGAGGCAGATGTAGGCATATCATTAGTTTCAGACTTCCTGGTCTCTACAGTGAATCTAAGGACAGCCAGGAATATAGACTGAGATTATGATATTTTTAAAAACAAACAAACCAAAACCAAACTGACAGATTTTAAAAATAAAACTAGATGTGTGTTTATCATTTTAACAGGAAGATTTCTTAGGTTAGAAACCCACCAAATGTATATACATGTTGTTATATTTAATGTGACCAAGATTAAGAGCTGTCATTAATAATGTATGATAATGAGAATGACTACCTAACAGAAACTATCTATTTTGATTCACTGCTTCAGAAAGTTCAGACCACATAGCTGCCTGACTCTGTTGATTCTGTAAGCAGAGCCTCACAGTAGAGGAAGCATGTAGTATGTGGTATGTGGCATGGCACATGTAACAGAGTTTATTCACTTCTTGTCAGACAGGAATTGGGAAAAGAACAGACATATCCCCACTGACTATTTTCTCGTGTTAGGCTCTACCTCCTATCTTTTACCACCTCCAGTTCTGCCATAATATTACAAATCTGTGAGGAGATTAATCCGTTTACTAAATCAGAGCTAACATCTGTGTAGATGATATCACTTATACTATCAAAGGTGTGCTTCACAAATCAAATAACCCGTCACAGTTGGTAACGGTCACACTGACGGGGAGATTATAAATGAGTACACCGCTTTAGGGATGGCTACACAGTCCTTAATGTATATTAGATATAGCATAACTGTCTTCTGTGAGGCTTCACCCAGAAACTAAGAGAAACAAATGCAGAGACCAGTAGTCAAAGACTAGGTAGAGCTCAGAGAATCTTAAAAGCAATTTTATATTAAATTAACCATTTTAAAAACACATAGCCTCATGAAATTTTCCAGTTAAATTAGGAACTTTCTCATATATATGAGTGTGTGTGTGTATGTGTGTGTATTAGGCACACACACACACATTTATACATATGCTCTAATATATGCCTAAAGTACACACACACACACACACACACACACATATATATATATATTCCTAATATACGATATGTGCATAACTACAATATATGTGACTGTACTCTATAATCTACCAATCTATATCCATAGCTACTCATAGTATGTCTAAAAATTGAAGAACTGTGTCTAAGTAGAAAGTATATATATTTATCCAAATAATAATATTTACAATGGCATTATTTATCACAGAAGCCAGAAACTGCAAACAATCACAGATTCATTAGTAGAATGGATAAATATGTTTATTAATAGCTCTAAATAATAATGCAGCAGTAAAATACATTAACCTGTGTAGCCCTATGATGTATATTACCATTGCAGACATGAAGATGATTTTATAGGGTAATAATCAAACGTGTTTATCTCAGATATGTCCATTTGTGTGAAATTCGAGCCTCTGTGGATATGTTATATCAGAATCTGTATCAGAACAGTGGTTACTTTAGGACTGTGTTAATGAAGAAGATCATAAAGAGTGCTGAAAAGATTGCATAGATTCTTCCAGATGATGACTACACAGATATATATGTCTCTAGAATTATCAGCTTACACACTTGAAACTAATAAACTCTCATAGGTTAGCCATATTTTAATAAAATGCATAGAAGGCTAAAAAAATTACCAAAAACTAAATGAATAAAAGATCTAAATAGTTAGAGTAACATACGGTAGCCTGGATTTGAAGTGCTTGGTACAGTAAAGGCGGCAGCTCTCTCGAAGGTGATCTATAGACTCAATTAAATTGTCAAAATCCTAGCAGTATTTCGTAGAAATTTATAAGCCAAATCTGTAAAGACAATAAGAAAGTCAAGTTTATCCTTGACAAAAATAAGGGATCACACTGCTGGATGTTAAATCATATTTTAAAGCTGTACTAAGTAAGAAATTGCTACATTGATTTAAGAGTCAAATGAACAGAAGTAATTAGTCATTAAATAAACATTCAAATATATCTATATACGTATCTATTGGTCATCTATGATTCAGCTATCTCTATACGTATGTATCTATTTATATATGCATGCCTGGATTTATATATCTGTCGGTACACCCGAGCATGCATTTATCCATGTATGTATCTATCATATACACATACATATACCTACATGTCTACCTATCTGTGTTACCTCTCATTGAGGATGTCTTCTAAGGTTATTCTTGGTTGTGTCAAGCTGACAATGAAGACTAACCATCGTAGATGTATAAAAATGTGCAGTGTCGATCATCAGGAAACTATAAATCAAAGCTACAATGAGATATCAGTTCATTCATTAGAGTGTCTATTGTCAAAGAGACTAAAGATAGCACGTGCGGATGAGATGCACATAGTTGGCTGGAATATAAATTCTTACAGCCTTTATGGGTAACAGTAGGAAGGTTTCTTGAAGAGTCAGAAAAAAATGGAACTATCCTATGATGCAGCAATCCCACAATACTGAGCACACATTCAGGAGAGGAACCTAGTGTTTTAGGAAGACTTCTGTGTCTGCGCTCATCACATACCCAATCACAGTAGCTGGAAACAGTGCAGAGGAACACGGAAGTAAAAGTAACATTTAAATATAGTACAGGGCAACACGAGCCAGACGTTAAAGAATATCGTCCTGACACTGCGACAAGTTATGGAATTTCAGATCTTGGCTGAGAAGTGAATGAAGAAAGTCAAGTACAGAGAGGTGAGCATATACTCTGTCTCATCTGTGGCATGTTAAAAGGTGATTTCAAAGAAACCAAGAGAACTGTCATTAGTGTAGACTCAGAGTTGAGGAAGAAGGGGGGAAGGGAAAGGCTGATACTGCGCTGAATTGTGATGTCAGCCAGAGACATCAACCTGCTCTCACATGCTCTTGCCCTGCAGCTGTGCATAGCAAAGCTGGTACCCCACAACTAAATAAAAAAATCAATAAAACAAGAAATGTCATGATTGCTCCTAGGTATGTTATAGGAAAAAGTTTATTGTGGATAAAAGACAGAGTGTAGTTAGAGGCAGTAATATCTGTGACATATATGTACTTATACATACACACAACACAAGAGGTCCTGAATACAGATCTATCCTAACAAAAAATTGTATAGCTATCCTGGTCATACCTCACCTTACACTATTTTACACTTACACAGACACACACAGAGACACAGACACACAGACACACAGACACACACACACACACACACACACCTGATTTGTCTATATAATGTTATTAGTATGTATGGTCTCTAGGGTTGTAACATAATTGTGCATGCACAGCTCTAAAGGCAACCTGAGAAATCAGCTGTGATGAACTTTGTAAACGATCAACCGCTATCTCTACCACAGGAGGGCGCCAATACACCACCCATCCATGGTTGTTGAAAGAAGCAAGACGTTATATGCAATTGATACCAGTTGTCAAAGGAAACATCAGTCTTCTTCAATGGAGTGTCACTGGGTTTATCAATCACACCCAGGCAGGCCCAGTGCCCAGGAGTAGTTGTCTTATTGTTTTTCTGTGAATTTGTTTTTAATTTTTGTTGAGAAAACGAACATCAAGTTGGATGGTAGAGAGGTTGGGAGGATCTTGGATCTGAGGGAGGGGAAAACATGATCAAAATAGGATGTATGAAGCCAGGCACTGATGGGGCACGACTTTAACCAAAGACTTGAGAGGCAGAGGCAGGTATGTCTCTGTGAGTTCAAGGCCAACCTGATCTATAAATTAAGAACAGCAAGGGCTCTTATACAGAGAAACCCTGTTTTGAATGTGTGTGTGTGTGTGTGTGTGTGTGTGTGTGTGTGTGTGTGTGCATATATACATATATATTAAGAAAGAAGTTTTAATAAAATATTAAATTCTTGGTCAAATCATGTCTCATTTGTTGAAAATAACACTAAGCACTCAAAACATTGATTAAAACTACAACAATTATAGGAAGAGTGAGGTACTCAAATCATGCATATTAAGTAGTACTGAAAATGATATTCATATTGATGTTTTCCATGAACTTTGACGTTACAAATCAATATACATTGATTAGCTACTACATCGTCTAAATCAACATTAAGGTGCAGGGTCCACTGCAGTTACCTTTAGACTTTTGGAGTCAGCAAACAGCCTGCAACTTTTTCATCAGGTAGAATGCCACTGATTCTCTGTATCAGTGTAAATTGAGAAATTACACTCAAAAATTACTGCTCCCAGATCTTGCATTTAGTTTTGAGGGCCCAGCTCCTGGCAACATATCACAAGAGAGACTCAGTGCAGAACTGTACTAGCAAAATTGTATAGTTATCTTCACTCTATACTATCTGCACCGCCCCAGTGGCCATCTGCAACAAATTTGAATTCTATCCCAGAGAAACCAGTAAATGTAATACCCACTCAGCCAGGTACAGTGTTTCAGGCCTCTCTGAGCACTATCTAGAATGTCTGGTCCTGGCAAATTTGCTAACCAAATTCCTTCTTCAGAGGGAGTGATGGCACTGAGTCAGGGATATTTAACAGAACATTACCCTGATTCAGGAAGTCAAATCAAAAAAAAAAAAAAAGTTCCCACGAGAATTTACCTTCCACAGTTGCCAAGAGAATCACACAGATGCCAAGCCCCTCAGCATGAAGATGTGCTGCAGGTGTCTAACTGTGTGTTTGTTCATCTTCCAGTCAACACTTTACATATCCGTATTCATAAATCAATTTGCTAGAATATCTATTTAAGAATAAACTTCATATTGCATATCAAATCTGTACTTGGTACCTAAGGCAAAGGTTTTTCTACTGCAGTGATTATTCACTTACATAAAACTGTGCCTCTGTGAAAGAATCCCTTGTAGTATTCTGGAAGGCCTCAAGACTTTCGTCATGTCCACATTGACATAGAGATACATTTTTATGTGAGAAAAGGATGCACATGTTTTAATACCTATGCATACATTCAAATTGTTAAATAAATATAAAAACATCTGTATGTACATATGCAGAACTCACTTATTCATGCTAAGGTGGCCATGAGAACTATGGCCTAGCCATTTTCACTTTGGAAATACCTTTAGATCTCTGTGAATCACTGTGGCTGACAAGCAGCCTGCGTTTGACCTGAAGCTCAAATGGTGACACAGCAGGCATTCAAGGCAAAGGTCAGCCAGACTTCTGTCTACTTCACATGCCAGGTCACAGGTTTGTCTGCAGATATTTCACATCTTCATGGGTGGCTAAGTCCGGAGCTTTAGAATCTAACCTCTATGCTTTGCACTGCTAGGAGTTTATTGCACAGAAAATAATGAAGAATAAAGCCTTTGTCTGGAAGGATGCTCAACAAGTGGAAGCATTCTAAACTCAGGTCTTTCCAGAAGTTTCTTTTCAATGTACAAATCAAGATTTTTTACTATGGCTCCCTAGGACCAGTTCCATACTGGCAGAACTACATGAGTGTAGAAGACCAAAACTTGATTGCTTCGGTCCTGATGCCAAACCCACACGTGTTCTTATAGAAGTCCAACCACAGTAAGCTATATAGACGCCCACGCTGTCAAACCTTACACAGGTTTTCAATTGCAGGTGCTCACATTGCAACTAGAGCAATCAACACTGAGAGAAGGGTGCAAGTACTCCATTTACCACAAGTGGGTGCTATTGTACAACCTACCCTGACACAGTTTTTACAATTGAGCCTAGAGAACAAGCATCCACCTGAGATGTGTATTTACATAATTATACATTTATGAACACTGTAAATTTGTCCAAAAATATAAGCGTATGCCTGTGAGTGTAGACAGAAACACATCCTTCCCTGGTCTGTGTATTTTGTAGATTCTATCTAAGTCACAGTCCAGCACATTTGACCCCAATGGTATCTCCAAATTCCTGTGACATCATGTTCTACAACTTCTAAGTTTGTGACCTGGAACAATGCAAAGCTCATCTACTCACCCTTATACAGGTCTTTATTGGTGACAGGGAAAAAGCTAGAAGCTAGGAAAGCTCCTCCTGACTTCACAGTTTTTGTTTGTTTGTTTGTTTGTTTTGTTTTGTTTTAGTTTTTCTTAAAGCTGTATGTCTATGCATGAGTTCGGGTGTCCACAGATGCTAGAGGCATTAGATCAACCTGGAACTGAAGACTTAAACAGTTGTAAAACTACAGGGCCCTGAACTCAGGTCCTGTGCAAAAGCAGTAATGTAATTTTGACCTCCGAGTTACCTCTCCAGCCCTATGAAAAAAAAATTATTTTTCAACTATCTGTATTAAAACAAAAACTCCACAAACCATGAATGCTGGCACACCCTAAAGTCTCGGATACTTGAGAGTCAGGAAGCAGGAGAATTACATGAACATCAGAAGTTGGGGGCCAGCCTAGGCAACACAGACCACTTCTCTAACAAACAAACAGATCTATAAATACATTTTAACTAAACATATGCAAACTTAGAAAAAATATTGGAATCATGTGTGAAAATACAAGAAATTAAATATTGCTACATAAAAGAATATTTAATCATAAAGATGCAGTCATATTAAATGTGACGTTGGTAAATAACAATTCAAAGCAATTAATTTCAAAGCTTAGATGCATGACTCGGCAGCAGACCTCGCAGCAGACTTATGAAAATACTTCAGGAGAATTTTTTTCTTTTTTCCAAATACATGGACAGTTGTGCTTTATACCTATGCCTCATTGGAAACCACACAGTAGTACTTACTTTTTTTGATAATTGTGTACTTTATAATTCCTGCTTTGGAGGTAACTCAATGGTTGCACAAATACAAATGACAACAATTTTTTTTTTGCAGTTGTAGCAATTGAACCCATTGACTTGAGCATCCAAGGCAAGCACAGCACGTTAAGTCTACTTCTTTTACTATAGCCTGTTGTCAAACATCCTAGGAAACATGCCCTCAAACACTGCTGAAAAATAGGTACCTATACAGCCTGTCCAGAAAACAGGCTGTCAAATATGCATAAATTAAAGTCATTGGTTTACTAGTGGGGATTTATGCAGGAGAAGTAAGCGTGCATGAACCAGCCCGAAGATTAATTGTGACCTTATTCATAGCACCACTGATTATAACATAAAACCTTTGGAACAAAACCTAGCATTTTTTTTTATCTCCATTAATTTATTTACTCACTCTACAGCCTGATTGCAGGTCCCTTCCTTCCTCTCCTCCAAGTCCCATCCTTACACCTTCCCTCATTCCCCCTTCCCTTCTCTTCAGAGAAAAGGAGGACCCCCATGGGTACCCACCTACCCTGGTATATTAACTAACAAGACTAAGAGCATCGTCTCCCACCGGCGCCAGGCAAGGTAGCCTAGCTATAGGAAAGGGATCCAAAGGCCCACAACAGAGACAGAGCCAGTCCCTGCTCAAATTGTTAGGGAACCCACATATTGGATTCTTAGTTTGGACACATTAATAATCTGTACTTGGATAAGTCAGGCACAAGGCTGACCTTCCATCCATGTACTTCTGTGAAGCTGTTGTCCTCATCCACAAAATTGTGGATCCAGCCTTCTATCTGAACAAGTAGAGGAATCTTAAGGCCCAGAGCTGCCCTGGTGTTTCCTTATATTCAGAGTAACATCCTGATCTGGTTTATTTATTACTGAACCTAGCATTTTTGAGACATGTCTGAAACTTATAGGGCACCTGACCTCCAACCAAGCCTATTATGTGTTTATGACCTTGGATTAGCATAAATCATTTTCTTATACATTCACAGGTGACCCCTTCAGCTCCTGAAACTGTGTCATGTAAACTTTCCTTGCTTCATAAGCATTGGTTCTATTTGATGCTTCAGTATTGCATCTACTGAGAAGGCAGAACCAAGCACTGACTCTGAGTTTGATTCTCATGCCTGGCAGATATTGTCTTGGTCGCAAAACAGCAGAACATTGACCAGTGGTTAAATGACAGAGGCTCTGTAGTCGACTATTAAGCTGGATTCAAGTTCCCCTGGAAGGAATCACTAAGACTGGCTAATATTAGACAGAAATGTTTTTCTCAAAAGTGCCTTATCTCTTTTATCTGGTGCCAATCCCTGGCCTTTGAATTATCGCAATTGCCTTCTGTCAGTCCAACCTAGAAGGGCTATCAATTACCCTTCTCCATGCACATACACGTGTCAGCCAGTTCTCTCTGACAGCTGATACAGAGCTGATCTTGTGTCTGAGGAGAGTATTAGCTGCATTTTCACACACTTGGACCATACTGTAAATATTGCCTTGTATACTCCCAAGAAGGACTGCTAGGTGAGAATTCTGCTGAGAAGAGAATGTGTCCCGCTGGAGGACTGTGACCTTTCATCTGGTAAATGTGCATAGCCTTGATTGGTCCCATCAGCATAGAACTACCTAGAACAAACAACAAGGGTGCCTTTAGAGATTTTGGTTCTTATTGCTTCCAGAAATTATTAAAAGACTCACTGCCACTGGCCAAGAATCCAAGTGTGCAGGTGGTGTTTGTGAAACTGTAATACAGTGTTTCATTTTGCTATGTTTATTTTATACATACATATTTATTTATTTATTTCTATACTTGGCTATATATCTGTGCATTAATTATGCATTTATAAATGCATCTTATCTGTATTCCTTAGAAAAGACATAATTACATTTAGTTTTGTAGTTCTCAAGATATTAGACCATATTTCTATGAGTAAATGGTTAGATTTTACAGATATATATTAATATTTTTATACATTCATCTACATGTGTAATATTTATTTACACATATTTTGTGTGGATAAATAAATATTTATCAGGCTGACTATTTGGAGTCTACTTGTCTTTACAAGATCCATCTTAACACTGATGCTCCTAAATATCTTTAAATTTTCCAATGTTCCTGACCCCTCACCTCTTCCTGTCTGGACTATGGCCTAGAGTTACCACAGCCATTCGCACCTTACTTCTCCTGGAATCCTCTACTAGACCTTAGGGGCCATATGTTAATCTTTATGCATAGCTATACACAGGTCTACCTCATGTTTATTTAGTTAGTTCTTTATTTGGTTAGATTTACATAGCAAAAGTTTGTAGCAACCCTTTACCAGGCAAGGCTAACAGTATGTGCTTAATTTGTAACTATGAGTTGTAATTTGGTACTTCTTACAGGATTTCAATTGTTTCATTAGTGTTATATATTTTTGGCAATCAAAAAACCAGTGAATAGTTTGATGATAACTATTGTGACATTCTGTCCTAGTTAGTGTTTCATTGCTGTGAACAGACAACATGACCACTGCAACTATTATAAAGGAAAATATTTAATTGGCACTGGCTTATAATTTCAGACGTTTAGTCCATTATCATCATGATGGGAGGCATGGCAGCATGCAGGCAGACATAGTGTTGGAGGAGCAGAGAGTTCTTCATTTTAGTCTACAGATAGCAAGGAGGGAACTATGTACTACACTGGTGTAGCTTGAGCATATATAATATCTCAAAGCCTAACTACACAGTGACAAACTTCCTCCAACAAGGCCATAGGCACTCCAATAAGGTCATACCTCCTAATAGTACTGCTACCTACGGACCAACCATTCAAACACATGAGTCTATGAGGGCTATATCTACTCAAACCACCACACATTCATACTATAAACCAAAGTATTATGCATGTGTCCTGTCTGTTCCACAAATAAGCAAATAAGAGTGCTTCTCTCTCTCTCTCTCTCTCTCTCTCTCTCTCTCGCTCTCGCTCTCGCTCTCGCTCTCGCTCTCGCTCTCTCTCTCTCTCTCTCCCTCCCTCCCTCCCTCTCTACCTCTCCCTCCCTCTCTGCCTCTCTCTTTCTCTCTGTCTCTCTCTTTCTCTCTGTCTCTGTCTCTGTCTCTCTCTCTCTCTCTCTCTCTCCTACTCCTCAAGACACAGAGACAAAAACCTATTGATATTAGGTCATTTAACAGACTTTAAATAGCTTCTAAGTCTTCAAGTATTAGGAAAAATCATAAATATTTCACTTCTAATCAGAATCAAGAAATGTATATGTATAATGTAAAAGATATCATGAGAAAAAGCAGGATGGAAGCTGTATTTCTTTTAGATCCAGAAGAAAGTTTATTGCAGTAATTTAAAAAAAAATGAGTTCTAAGAAATTAAAACAGCCATATTGCTGTTAGTAGTATGTATAAAGCAAGAAGTTCAAGCCAACCATGGCATCCCTAGACAAGAAATCCCAACCCAGAGCAAACCTATAAGTGCCCGTGGCTCAGTGGAGAAATGGAGAGGCAAAGGCGAAGACAAATTTCTATGTGCTCTGATGAAAGAAGCTCCCCCACCATAAAATGTGAGGCAATGCAGCAATGCTGATGCAAAAGCTTCTAGTTAGTGTCTTAAGCCTTATGCTATCCTTTCATAAATGCCCTATGTGGCAGCACATGTTGGTGAGGATGTGGAAAAAGAAGAACACTCCTCCATTGCTGGTGGGATTGCAAACTCATACAATCACTTTAGAAATCATTCAGGAGCTTTCTTAGAAAACTGGAAATAGATCTACCTGAAGACCCAGTTATACCACTCTTGGGAATATACCCAAAGGTGCCCCACCATGCCACAGGAACATGTGTTCCACTATGTTCATAGTGGCCTTATTTGTGATAGCCAGAAGCTGGAAACAACCCAGATGTCCCACAACAGAAGAATGGAGACAGAAAATGTGGTTCATTTACACAATGGACTACTAATCAGCTATTAAGAATGAGGACATCCTGAGTTTTGCAGGCAAATGGATGGAACTAGAAAATGTCATCCTGAGTGAGGTGACTCAGTCCCAAAAGGACATGCATGGTATGTACTCACTAATATGTGGATATTAGCCAACAAAATGTACAGAATATCCAAGATACAATCCACACAACTAAAAAGATTAACAAGCTGAAGGGCCCAAGTGAGGACGCCTCAGTACTAATTTGGAGGGAGAAGAAAGCAAACACAGGAGAGGGAAGAAGGGACTTGGGTGGGAAAGGAGACAGGAAGGGAAAGATGGAAACATGATCAGATATTGGGTGGGGAAAAGGCTGAAGTCCTGAGGGCCAGCAGAAAGAATGGAAACAGGCACCCTCAGGAGGTAGAAGGTGGGGGGACACTCCAGAATGTACCAGAGACCTGGGAGGTGACAGACTCTCAGGACTCAAAGTGAAGGGGACATTAGATGAAATGCTCAACAGTGAGGAGAGGGAATTTGTAGAGCCCACCTCCAGCAGAAAGTCAGGGCATCAATTGAGAGAGGGGTTTCCATCCCCCAGTAAAAAACTCTGACCCATAATTGTTGCTGCCTGAAAGAACTGCAGGGACGGAAATAGAGAGGAGCCTGAGGAAAAGGAGGTCCAGCAACAGGCCCAAAGTGGAAACCAGCTGGAGCGTCAGCCCCAAGGCCTGACACTATTACTGAGGCTATGGAGTGCTCACAGAAAGAAAAGCAACTGAAAGAGTCAGATGCAGACATTTACATCCAGCCAGTGAACAGAAGCTGCTGCCCCCTGTGGTTGAATTAGGAAAAGGACGGAAGAAGCTGAGGAGGAGGGTGACCCTGTAGGAGGACCAGCAGTCTCAACCTGGACCCCTGAGATCTCTCAGACACTGGACCACCAACCAGGCAATATACACCAGCTGATATGAGCCCCCAACACATATACAGCAGAAGGCTGCTGGGTCTGGGTTAAGTTAGAGAACATGCACCTAACCCTCAAGATACTGGAGGCACCAGAAAGTGGAAAGATCTGGTAGGGTAGAGGTGGGGGATGGGAGTGTGGACATCTCCAAGAAGGGGGAGAAGGTATGGGATGTGGAACAGTCAGAGGGTGAAGAGAAAGGTGGGTAAAATCTGGAGTGTAAAAAAAAAGATTAAATAAAATTTAAATAAATAATAAATGCCCTAGGTGGTTTCTTCTCCCATTAGAAGGCCATATACTACACACTGAAACCTGACTTTTAGTGTAACTGTCTTTATTTTCAAGCTATGGTGGGAAAGTAAGTGGCTGGCTTTAAAATATCAGAAGAGTAGAGTCTTGGGTGGGTTGATGTAGTTGGTAACACAATAATGTTCATAAAAGAACCCCAGGAACATTAAGGATTATACTAAATCTACTCAAATAACCACATAGGTGTTTACAAGATAATATCATTTATTTCATAAACTTGCCATAGCTATCATAAGCACTATAACTCCATGACTTTGGTACTGAAGCAAAACAATTAATCAGGAAAAAAAAGATTATATTCCTTAGAAATAAAGTCTTCTTTTTCTACAGCAACATGTATTCTTGGTTACTTTTTCTATTGATATGATAAAATACTCCAACTAAGGACTGTGATTTTGCTCACAGTTCATGATACATTCAACCATGGAGGGGAAGCCCTGGCAGCAACAGGTTCAAGCAGCTGGTCCTAGAGCATTGACAGTCATGAAGCAGAGAAGGATGGTCACTGGTGCTCAGCTGAATTACCACTCTGATTTAGAGTCTCTTTCCAACTCAATTAACTTAAACTAGTCCTTCCTAGGTGTTCCCATGCATCTGTCTCCTAGGTGCTTCTAGATCAGGCCCACTTGGTAATGAATATTAACCATCATGTGTAGGTACACTGTTGCTTTAGACATGATGTTCTTGCTCTTGTGATAGACTATTAGCTTTTCTATGACTTGAAACCAAACAATTAATGCAACTAGACTTATTATCATATTTGTTTTACCTAAATGATCACAGTATCACTGGGGTATGCCTGCGTCTTTTGAAAGGCAATTTGTGACAGCTAATCTTCCATGTTAACTGGACTAGACTTAGAATCACTTAAAAGATTGAGGGACATCCCTAGATGTGTCTACCAGCATGTTTCCTGAGAGGGTTTACTAAGGAGAAAGGGAAAGGCCTTCTTGTATATGAACGACATTGTCCCATGGGCTGGAGGTCCAGATGCAATAAAAGAAAGTAAAGGAAAATGGAAGCCAAAGGCTGCCATTCTCTGCCTCCTCATCCACCATAGTAGGTAGGAATCTGCTCCTTTGTGCCCTCCTCATCATGAAGAACTAAACTTGACCCTGTGGGATAAAATAAACTTGTCCTATTTTCAACTGCTTCTACCAGGAATTGTGATCACAATAATAAAATATGTATCTAATAGACAACTGTTAGCCTGCTATTTGGGGTCTGAATAAAAATCAAATCCTTGATCATGAGTAACAAATTTTTTTGTAACCTAGGAGTTTTACTCCAAATTTTTACCTAATGAACTAAACCACAAAGTTAAGCATATATAGAATAAAATATTACTAAATAAGCTATGAACTGTAGGAAATGGTGGAGCAAATGTTCACTTACCCTTCTATGCTGCCTTCTGTATCCCTTTACGTACTTTAAAATCATGGGGGAATTTCTTACCATGTATTAATAAAAGACATGAAATTAAAATCTTGGTTGTACATGGCATAAAGGCATCACTTGAAAGCAGAGTGATAGATAGCACTATGGTTCCTATCTGGAATATACTAGAGGTTAGCAGTAAAGGGATATCATTCCAGAGGGAAGAACTTGATGTCATACAGCTATTCATATGCATTGATTTGGAAGGAGACATGGCCATACATATGATTATGTACCAATAACAACTAATCATGGGATATGTGATTGGTGATTTGGAAGGCACACTATTGGAATATTGCTGGGAGATATTTACAGAAGATATGTATGGCTATATCTGTCTGAAGGAACACAAGTATGAAGATATTTGTGCCTTGTATGAATGTCACAATGATTCATACAATGATTTTAATAATCAAGTTGATAGTTGACTTATTTCATGACTATCAACCTTACCTTTATCTAGCCCATCATTGCCCAGTGGGATTGTGAATGAAATGGTCTTGGTTTCAGGGCTGGAGGATACAGATGAGCATGCCATGGTCAGTATGGCTATGCCATAATTCACTAATTTTGCAGCAGAAACTAGTGCCAAGGCCTAGATATAGAACTGTTCTCTGGAATATTATACCAGCTGCCACGAAGGTTATGCTGAACAGTTTTTGTCAAGCAAGGCAGTGTTTTATTTTTTGAAATAGATTTTTATTTTTGATATTAATTTTTATTCACTGTATATAAAGATCTGACAAAATAACTATCCACACATATGTATAACATGTTGTCCATGTTGACAGTGTTACACACAGCTTTGCTTCTGAGTAATAAAGTTACTGCATAACCAAGTAATGTGGCAAGATGATAGCACTGCTAAAACTCAGTGGTCTTATCTTGTTCACTACTATCCTAAAGAGTTGACTTGATAGACTCATCAGATGGCCTTCTGTAAAGGAAGTTACAGCACAAGTTGAGTGGCAGTACCTTCAAGTACTAGAACAAGGTTTTCCAGAAGTCTCCATTTCACCTGAATCAGAATCTAATACGTGGTTTTGTTTTTCCATAACTAAGAATGAGCTCGGATTTAGGGATGAAAATGCCAGTGACATGTCTCATCTTTAGTCCAGTGACCTACTAGCAAAACCAGTGATTCCTGTTCCCAGTATTACAGTTCTGATGATCTAGAGGTCACAATCCCAGATAGGAGGATGCATATTTATAAGAAACTCAACAGTTTCAGTTATCCAGAATATTGTAACCCAACACTCTGGGTTTGTTTGTGTGCACAAACTAAGAAGGAAGTTACGATGTTGGTTTGGGTGACTGATCCCAAATTTGAAAGAAAACTCAAATTTTGCTTCACAGTGGATGAAAGAAAGAATATGTCTGGAATGCAGGAGGCCATTTAAGACACCTCCAAGTTTTACTGTGCTTTGTGGTTAAGATAAGGTACAAACCACAAAATCCAAATCTAGGTAGGATTGTAAGTAATCTGTATTCTCCAAAAGTGGGAAATAGGAGGAGGTATACAACTTACAGTTTTATGGCAGACATGGTGACTGAGATACAAATAACTATTTTTATAAATATACATTAAAAAGAAAAAAGAAAAAGAAATAAATATACATAACTACTACAGTATTGCAATATAAATATTTTACTCTGAGTGACAGCATATATATATATACATATATATATACATACATATATGTATATATATATATGTATATATATATATATATATATATATATATATATATATATATATATATATATGCATACACACACATGTTAAAGTGTTATTTGTTCTGGCATACCTTTTCTGACTAAGATGTGTTCTGTATTTTGTATCACTAGGTATTATTATTTTAAATCACATAATTTAAGTTATAGTATTCAAGTGAAATACAGATTTGTCTTCCCTGTTGGAGAAGGGATTGGTGTGTTTTGGACACACCCAATTTTATTAAATATGGAAGAATTAGGACGTTCTTATCTCACCTATTCAGAGGATGTCATTTAAAGATATAAACACAGGTGTGTTTATATCTATATACACATAAGTGTTAAAATTGCCATGGTGTGTTTTATGTCAACTTGAATGCATTTAAGAATGTCTAGCTAGTTGATAAAACATTATATCTTATTGTTTCTGTGATGATATTCTAGAAGAGTTAGAATTTAAAAACATTAACAATAAAGAACAATAAAGAAAAACTATAATCAATAAGAGTATGTAGCATCCGATCATTAAAGGATCCATATAGTAGCAAAGACAAATAAAAAAATCTCCCTCTTGTCTCCTTCTTCTACTCCTCTCTCACACATTAATCTCCCTCCCACAGATGTGATGATTTCTTCCTTTCAGGCATTAGGGCTATGGTACTTCTACTATATTCTCCTGTTCCTGGTTTTCAATAATTTGAACTTACATTGAATCCTTATGGTGGTTTTCTGGGTCATTAGCTTAGAGAAGACACATGGTGCCTTCTATAATCATATAATCTAATTACCAGAATAAGTCTACAGCTTTACTTCTACTGCTTTATACATGGCATACATTCTATTCTCTATTGTCTGTCTGTCTGTCTGTCTGTCTGTCTGTCTACCCACCCATTGCAGTAATAATGGTATGAATGCTATAGGAACAGCAAACCACTTTCTGGTGGCATTTAAAGTCTACTACACATGATGAAACACATGCTTAGTATTGTTAACTGGGCCAAAGCCCCATGAATAGCTATATCATCAGCCCTAGTGCAGAACCTAATAATATTATTTTGCTTAATGGATATAGTATAGATTGACTCCTAAGTTCAGGTCTTTATATTCATGTAGTAGTGTATCTCTCAATCCTCATTAGAGAAGTTTTTTTAAAAAAAATCGTAATACATAGTGAGACCTACAGACTAGTCAATGTGCATAGAATAAAAAACTGTAGTTTTTTAAGTATCTTTAAATGGGAATACTATATCGCACCACTTGGTCTATACCAATAAGGCTCAGGGAGCATCACAGAAAATGGACATTGTAAGAGTAAAAGGTAATAGAAGTCTACAGAAAAAAAAAAAAGTATTTACTGTACATAATAAGACCATTGCATGAATGAATTTACAACATCTGAGATAACATACACAAGATCTACAGAAGATCAAGCAAACCAAAATGCTAGCATGGGTGCAAGAGGTGCTCATGAAATTTTACCCCTTGCTGGGGAGATATTGGTAAATGATAGCCTCTGTCGGATGGAGATTGAGTTTTCTTCAAGGAAATGTTTTGGAAAGAAATAGTGATGATATGTTTAGGAGAAAAGTTTGAAAAGAGAGAAAGTGATTTAATTAAATTGCATTATATGCACCATGCAAATATCAAAAAATAGATAAAAAAAATCTATCATCTGTGTACACACACACACACACACACACACACACATATATATATATCATCTATCTCATTGATTTCAACTGTTTCACTGTAAAATGATACGAATTGAAAAGACAGTCTCAAACAGTTGTATTCTGTAAGATTCTATGGGCAATGTATTAGTGGACATCAGGAATTTAGTTGGTCAGAAATAAGTTGGTAACAAAATTGCTTTAAGAAGTTATTGACATGGGTGTTTTTTATCTCAGTTACACAGGAGTTATCTAAATCTACATATGCATAAAAATTCATAATTGATAAAATAATATATAATGTTGGTTATTGTTTAATATGTTTGAGATAGTTTTTTATATATTGTCAAGACCTTTCTTCACTCCTGTGCTAGAATAGCCCACACTCACACCATTCCTAAGTGGAATGCAGACATGCACCACAACGCATAGCGACAATATTTCTAAAAGGGCACATTTGCAAATTTGACAAGCCATGATTTCAAAGCTAAATTGAAACGTTGAAATAAAATGTTGATCTAGCAAACACAGATTTACATAAAATGAGTTATGCCTCAATCTAGATAATGTCACACGGGTTGTGTAGACACTTTCTAATTTCATTTTAAAAACATTTTTCTGTCTTTAGTTATTTTATGATTGCATGCATTTAAGATATAACTCTTCATATACAGAGGAATGCCAGATATTCTGTTTTATTTTATAGATGAAGATGGAACTGAAAATGATGAGTGGTCCTTTGAATGGCATTTGCTGTGTACACACAGGAGAAAACATTGTTATATTTCTCCTGTGCACAGTGCATAGTAGAAATTCCTAAATGCAGTTGTGTGAAAGAGAACATTGGACTTGTACAAACTGGAGGAAAGAATGGGTAGCAGAGAAAGAGCAGAGAGTGTATGCTGGCTGCCACATTCAAACCACAGTGAATAGACTGAAATTTAGCTAAAGTAACAGAGGCTATTTATTTATCTATACATGCAAGTTTGTATATCCCTATAAACTGTCTATGGTACACTGATCATTTCTCTTTATTTCCACAGATGGAGGAGTAGCACAATGAATTTTACCAAATTAATAGATTTATATAACTCCACTTAATCAAGACAAAGCTGGCCTAGTTTCATCACTTTCTAAAGCCACCTCATGTCATTGCCTAGAGTCAGACTGTCCCAACTCTTCCTAATCCCTTGTACCTATCTAGCTGCACTAGAATGTCTGGTATCTGGTAGATAACAGTTACAGCATTTAATATTAATACTAAAATATAATTTATTTGTGAATCACTCTGAAAGCTACTTTTCAATTCCCTTTCAAAGAAAAAAAATCTCAACATATTAACAAAACTACTAAAATGAAAATTGATATAAAATATCAAGATCAGGGAAACCCAACAGTATAAATAATATATATGTGTATATAAAAATTGTGTGATACATAATGCTCTTCCATGTAAAAAAGATAATGTCTGTATTCATACTATGAAAATGACATAAAACACATTTTTTAAAATGTACAGTGCAGAAAGTGGTTTTTCTCATTGTTAGGTAAAGAAGTAATGTTTAATAAGGACTTATTTTGTACCCAACATAAGCTAAGTATCTACATTACAATATTAATAGTTAGTCTAAACTATTAACCATTTTTTTAATGGATAAGGAGAAAGTAGATTAAAAATTTTGTGAATTGATTTCTAGACCAGTCCATGATTGAGTCTGAATAACTAGTCACATTTAAGAAAAATACAAGAGACATCCAATATTTGGAAATGACAGTCTTCACTTGGAAGGCTGGTCCTGGACATTTTCAGAGACATATTTGGAAGTTAGCTGCAGTTCTCTATGATGTTATGTTAGCAAGAGATAAAGTTGGGAATGGATCTGGATTTCAAACAAGTGTTAGTGCATGTGTTAAGGCTCTTTTAAGTGCCATGTTAAAATTACTTTTGTTTCTTCTACAGTATATAATGAAAGTTGTATTGATTGTACACTTTCTAATTGGGTTAGTGTGTTGAAACCTGGCATGTCTGTTTTAGGGGTCTATCAACCAGCTTTTGTTTTATTGTCCTGAGTATTACAGGACCTTGGTATTCTGAAAAAATCTTGCAAGAACTGGAAGAATTAAGTCAGGCTTTAAGCAGAAGCAAGAGGGTAATGGGCTTGATTACTGCTGGTATAACCACTTTAAATACATTAATTGCTAGCACCACTGATTCTGCAATTGTTTTTGACACAAAAAATTAAGACAGCTACTTTATTGCCTTGCTTATTCTTTGACTATTTGTGTTTACTGTCTTGCTTGTTCCTTGACTATTTGCATCTATTGTATTGCTAGTTCCTCAACCTAGAACTGACCTTAATACTTGCAGGTAATTATCATGGAAGAAAAGCAGATTAGGGAAAGATATTTGATTGAAGTTATTCAACTGCTAAATAACAGACTCTTTTTAGACATTCTTGTCAAACAAACTGTACCTTGTTGAAATGATCCCACCATGAAGATCACAATTGTACTGAAATTTAATCTTCCCTCAGCCACCCAAAATGGTAGGATTATAGGCATGTACTGCTATGCCTGGCTCAAATTTTATCTTTATAGATTATTTTTTAAGGACGGGGAAGGTTTTTCAAGTAGACCCTAAGGTGGATTACCAGATAATAAGTTTATTAGAATAGTTATTACACTCATGATCATAAAGGCAAAACACAATGGTATATGCTTCAGGGATAATTTAGGCCCCACAGACAGATGGAGAGTTAGAAGGTAATCTGAGCCCATAAGGCTTATGAGGTAGCCTCTTCTTATACATTGAGTATGAGAGGAGGTTCAAAGCAAGAATTTGCAACATTGCAGTATCTCCCCTGCTCAACTTTTTGGAGAGCCTTCACCGTGATCACATGCCCCTACCACTATCATGCAGACTTCTTCTTTCTTTCTCTCTATACCATGTTCATTCTTCTAATAAGTCCCTTAACCCCAGTTATCCATCTGTCTCACTTCCCAAGTGAGATGTAGCATCAGCAGTTCCAGGAGCATACAATCACGGACAATGTTCCAAGAGGTTGCCTGTCAGTATCTGTGAGAGGAATCCTGAAAGGTTGTTTTATAAAAATATATATCTATGTACATACATCTATATGTAATATATATATATATACATATATATACTTATATATATATACTTATATGTATATACCTATATATACAGAGATATACTTTGAATATAATAGAAGATGAATGGTAGTAGAAAAAGAAATAGTTAATACTGTCTTTTTAATGTATATGTTTCTTTACCAGTGTTTTTCCTCCTTTATACAGGTCTTAGTTACTGTTCTATATCCTTTCATTTCGGATTATCTAGTTCTCTTCTGCATGTGTCCTGGGACAGATATGCTAGGAACATTATCGCAGCTATCCAGTAATGTATGCATTTTCCCTTTACTTCAGAGGAAAACATTTTTGTGCATAAATTTTTAGTGGTAGATCATGTTCTTTCCCAATTTTGGATATCTTATTCTACTTCCTGCAGGGCTACATGGTTCCTAATTAAAGATGAATCATTGGTTTTACTGAGAAGTCCACGTATGTGCCAGGGCACATTCCTCAAGCTGCTGTCCTTAGGGGCAGCTTCAGTTAATTACTTTGTCCCTGTGTGTGAGTTATGCTTTTCTGTTTCTTAGCATGCCTCATTTTTGTTGAAAATTGGATAATGAAATACTTTGGTGGTATTGGGAATTAGACTTCTCTAGAGTTCTCTATCATTTCCACTTAGATTTTATTGTTGATGCTAGTGTTGTTTACTTAGTGGCTTTCTTCAGCTAATTCTTTTTTCTAATGTGTTTTTGTTGTAGTGGTTATTGTTTCTACTGAATTCTGGGTAATTTGCTTAGTACTCAGCTAGTGATAACGTAGAGATTTCCCTAAGTGCCCTGTGGTTTTGTATCTTTATTTTTTTAAGATCATAATATATTTTACAACATTTCTTCCTTCCTTCCCTTTTCTTCATACAAATTGTCCTATACCCTTACCTTCTCCTCTTCAAATTCATGACCTCTTGTTTCACTTGTTATTGCATACATGTATGTACTTGTATGTACATGTGTATTCCTAAATATAACCTGTTTAGTCTGTATAGTGGTACTTGTAATGTATATTTTCCAGGTTGACCATCTGCCATTGGACAACAAATTGATGTGCTTTTCCTAGGGAAAAACCACCTCTCCAGTTCCCAAATGTCTTTGGTTGCCTACAATTCTTTGTATAGGGTTCAGACCTGTGAAATTTTTCTCTGCCTAGTTTGGCTTGTCCATTTGTATCATCTTTGTTTGACTCACATATGGGCAGTCATGCTGGTTAGACTTCATGGGTGCAACTTTAGATGTTGCTAAGAAAATTTCACTGCAGCTTCCTTAATTCTCTGATGCACTTCTGACAGATACATCTAAAAAACATTTCCCTATCTAAGTCTCATGTAACACTGTAGTAGGTAGAAAGAGTGTAAATGCCCTGTGTTTTTAAGCTACCCATACTTTGAACCTGGACCTTGATGGACTCCTTCTGTGTTCTGGTAAGCAGTTTACAACTGGTCTGTGTCTAAGTACAGCTTTTTAGAACTTCAAGGTCACCCACAGGGGAGAGGTTTTTGACCTTCTTTGTCTTCTGTGATACATGCTTATTCACATGGGATGCTTCTAGGTTCTGAGAAATGGATCATAAAATTAAAGAGCCATAGAATCATCGTCCCTCTCAAGATTTCCCTACTTTTTTCTTTGAAAATCTCATTTGACTCAAATTGATATGTTTGAAAGTTCCCAATAAGAAATGGATATCCCTGGGAAGGGGAAACAGAATAGATTTTGCTGATGGACTGGGGGCCAGTGGATATGGGAACAAGAAGGAGCAGTTGAGGGGATTGAAGGGGTAGAAGGAGAGAGTACTGAGAGAGATAACTGGAATTGGGGGCCATTTGAGGGGCAATGTAGAAATATAGTGCAGTGCAAACTCCCTAGAATCTCTTAAGACAGAGCCAGTCCTTTTCTACCTCTGTTTTGAACCTAACCTAATTCACAGATACCAAACATTTGAAATGCATTAATGTAACAACACTCTAGTTTTTACCAACCAAAAAGCAAAGAATCTGACCAGAGAGACATACAGCAGAGGTTTCTCCACTTTGCTTCAGCCCGTATACTTATTGTTTTCATCAAAGTATTTGAAATGTGCCTTGATTTATAATCATACTTTGTTTTGTTACTATTACAACCTCATCTGTTACCATGTTGTATGTAGCACACACTTACAGTAACATAAAATATGTGCCATTGTCATTTATATTTGCCCTTTGAGGCAAGAGTTGTGGTTTTACATGAACACAGACAAGTGCCTTGAGTTGCTGCAAAAATTCAGCACTGATTTTTTTGTACAAAAGCTCCAAAGGAAAAGGCTATTCCAAGTTACTGTGTTCTGAAAAATAAAGCCAATCCTGTGTGCAGGGTTCACAGACAGTTTCCAGGTACATAAAATGACATTTCTCTTAGAATGATGCTTCATAGAGACTACAATTGTAAATGTGCCCGCTACTATCTGTTCAGTTCTCACTCGGAACCACTGTAGGGGTGTTTTCACTCAAGAATTCTATAGAAGTAGCAAGAACTAGATGGACAAAAGGCAAATTAGAAGGAGCTAATTCACTGTTCTTCAAATTTATCCCCATTCTTAATTATACATTATATTTACTATTCTACAGTTTAATTTGATATTTTCAATTTCTAAACAAACAAACAAACAAATAAATGTGTGCACTTATTGTTATTCCTTGTTTGGAGTAGAGCATTATACACTTGCTAATCATGCCAAATAAAATTAAGTTATTATGTCTAAGTTTATCTTATGGAGACATTTCCAGAAGTCATTGGTATTCAATGAAGGAAGAATCAAACCCTTTGCCCTTGTCCCATCTTTCCATGCTCTAATATTTGAGATGAATCCATTCATGAAGCCCAAATTTAAATTAGAGAGTTTGATATCCCCTTGAAGGTAGAATACCTATCTGTATTTTAATTTTTTTCTACTCAGAGGACATATCTTCTCCCCTAATTATTTTGTGTTCACTTCTCTATTTATATCTATTCATCATGTATATTGGATTATAGACCACACTCTGTAATTTATTCTTTGCCTTTAGCTTTTTATAATTTTTTTACTTTTCTGGTTCTGGTTGCTGTAATACACTGCTATAATAATGGCAAATATTTTTTTTTTACCTTAATGGCTTTCTAACAATACAAAGTGCACCAGATTCATCCTGTACACTCACTGGTCTAAATCCCTGACTCATCCAATTTTCTAACATCCTTTTTTGTTTTGTTGGAGAACGGCATAACTTATCTGTATCATTTAGTAATCTTTACTTTCAGAAAAGTGGATACATAGCACAAGTCATCAGAAACCCCCGACCATCTCTTCCATGAACCCCATATGCACAGCCTCCTTTGTCTTCTTGAATACCCTGCTCTGACTAGTGTGCATGTTAATCTGTAAATGGACATTGATGAACTCTTATTGTTCAAAATCTACAGTTGATAGTATCTTGTTGGATTTTACAATGAGAAGGAATTTAGTTTCATATGATGCTTTTCACTATATCTGCTGGCATGATTATGTTTTTATTCAGTTTACTAATGTGATAAATTATGACATTTAAACACTAAACAATAGTATATTAATCATATTTCTTTGTGATGAAATTTTTACATGTATAGATTTGATTTGCTAATAATTATGTAAAATAATTTTATATCAAGTTTCCTGAAAGATATTGGTCTGTAGATTTTCTTATTGCTACAATCTTTATATACTTGAGAACTAGATTAACAGCAAAATGCTAAAATGAGTTGAAAAGTTTCTTCTGCTTCTGTTCTGGAAGAGATTTTAAAGAATTATTTTATTGGTAAAATTTACTGGTAAAAATTAGGATCATCTAGACCTGAGCCTGGTATTGCTTTGAAAGGTTTCATTATTGACATGGTTAAAGCATGAATAGGGGGCTAAGAATTATGGAATACAGCTAATCCTAGGACGTTGGAAGCTGAGCCAGAAGGATAGAGTTCCAAACCATCTTGAACTGTCTATAAAGATTTTGTCTTAGTTCTTTCAATTATGCATGGAATGTTTTCAAACTTATTTATGCTTTTGAAGAACTATCTTTTAGTTTCGCTAATTCCTCTATTTTGTTATAAAATCTTTATATCTTATTGCCATATATTCTAATATGTATTGTTTTCTTACCAGTGACCACTTTAGATTTAATTTATGTTTCTTTCTCACAATGTAGAACACATTTAATACTGTTCCATGAGTCCACAAAGTTTTGGCTGTTCCAGTATTATTCATAAATGTAAAACTAAGCTCAGTTATGAAGCCTTCTAGACAGCACAAAGAAAGCTGCAAATGTTCAAGATGAAACAGCACAGGGTATAGTTACAGCTTTCTAAAATCTTTCTGATGTGCTCTGTGTGGCTACTCTCTAGTTTTGCTGCAGTTGTGCAGTCCGCGGAGTCCCTAAAGCAACCATTTCACATTCCTGACTTTTTTATCTTCATTTTCAAAGATTTATACTTTGCCCTGTTAAGATCTCTGACCCTGCCTATCGGTTTAGCCTCCCAGGATCACCTTTGAAAATTTACATTAAGCCTTTGTGATTTTGTATTCTGTATACCTACAAATTCAGCATGTATAGTAAAGTGTTCAGAACAGAGACATGATTAAATCATAGCCTCAATGGCCTCTGGGTCAACTGATAAACATGGGGAAATTTCCCCAGATATCCCAGCTTGATCAGGGAACCGTAGGGCTCTCCTTTGGAACAAAAATCCACATAACAAAAATTCCTTTACTTCTGTGAACCAGGGTGGATAAAGTTTCACCAACTGTTGTGATATATTTAAGGCATCTTTCTCTCTATTCTACCACAAAGCACATGACTTCTGTTTTGTTTTTTCTTTACTAGATATTTCATTCAACCCTAATCATTTTTCAAATGGATTCTTGCAAGTGTTTTCTAAATATCTTCTCAACTTTGTTCATTAAGTAATATGGACATTTCACAAGGTAAGCTTTCTTCTATGCATTTTTATTTGCTGTTTGAATTTCATTATATGTAGTAATCATTCACTATCTACAGGACTCTGAATGATATTCACGAGACATTTAACAACTGTTTGTTGAACAAATGACTTTGTCACCAAATCAATATCAACAGGACAGGGTCTCATTTGCTACAAAATAGCCACCCTCATCAGAGCAGTACACTGGGCTCTGATTCTCCTATAAAATCCATAGCACTCTTCTTGATTCTTCATATTACAACATGAATATATTTTTGAGAATGGAAACTATTGCCCCTTTCTTTCCATTTACCTGATCTAAAATTGAAGAAACATAATTGTTCCTTAGCATGGAGGTACAGAAAAGATATTACTTTTGATAATAAAACCAATACATACTGAAAATATGTTTCTTTCTGCTTAGGATGCTCTACCAATGACACCTCCCATGTGTTTACTTAAGGTGAGGAATTATTGTTGTCTGCTACAGCTTATAAAATTGGAAGAACACACAATCCTTTATGGGATGTCCAGGGGTCTTATTATCCACCATAGTTTCTTTAGTTGATGTAGTTATTCTGGAGATCATGGGCTTGATGGACTTCCTGAGTACTGGATATGTAGAATGCATGGCCTAAGTTTATTTCTCTTGCTGAAGTTTGCTTACTAATAGGCCAGGTACTATGCTCGATCCATGCTCTCAAAATTATAGTTCTTTAGAAGCATAGGTTCTCTAATTTCATGCAGCACATACTAGATATTTTCCTGACATCCTAGAGTGGCTATATTAGCTTCAACTTGGTTGTAATCTTGAGGAATGAAGCCTGTTAAAAAAAGAACTCCCCTAATGTTGATGATATCAGTATCTGGGCCATTCCATAAAGGGCTTTGAGGCTCAAGAAGAGACTTACTGAAGGCATTCCCCCATCTCACTTCATATCTTATACTCATTAGCAGCAATACCTTCCTGAATTCAAAGAGGCGTCTGCTAACATTGAGCCAGTATGATATCACCATCAAGGAAAGTGCCTAGTTCTGGGACATTTATCAAGGTAGTCCTCTTATAACTTTCTAATACTACTATACAGTGGGTAATTATGACCCATTTCCCTCCTCCATTGTCACTTGCTAGTTTAAGTTGAAATAACTTCTTACAAAGACACTTTCCAAAGATTCCTAACAGCTCTTGTCTCTTCAAGTCTCCTATTATTTCAATTCTTATGAAGCTTTTTCAGAACCACCTGTTTTTGTTTTTGTTTTTTAGAATGGCTTTCTATTCTACAATATCCAAAGATTAAAAAAAACAAAAACCCGGCTTTGTAAGTTTGCTATCCTGTTTCTTATATCTTCAAGGTGAACATGCAGCATAGAATTAGGCTTAGTAGAAACACTTGTAACTTTTAATGTCATCTTTTTCTGTCTCTATCCCCAACTTCCTTACAGTTTCATGGGGTACTCGCTTCATATTGTCTTCAGCAGATTTTACCAAATCATGTCCAAATAATGAAAGAGTAAAAGTATATTACAGTCCTAATTTCTTATACACAGCAGCCTGTTAGTTAAAGTTGTTTGACTCAACTCCACTCAGCTGATGTTAAAATAAATATGAGTATGATGAGATTAAATTTCTGAGCATCATGGGCTTTCATAAAGGATCTTCATTTATCATTATGAATACAAGTCACTGCAGGAAAGATTCAAAGTGGCAAGTAGGATATATATCTTCTAGAGTAAAGTATCATTCTTTAGGGAGATGTTGTATGCTGCAGTAGAATAACAATGAGGGATAATACGTTTCCTACCTTCCTTCTTTTCTGGTCTAAGCCATGATTTTAGGTAAAGATATTGTGAGCTGTGATTGAGTAACCATGAGGGGATAAATCCTTTACTACCTTTCTTCAACCCCAAAGAGAAATCATACCACACCCCAGGTTGATTACAGAGAAGAAGGAAGCACCTCAGAAAATCAATAAGGAAGACTAATATTCAAACTAGCAGTTCTGACACAAAGCAGGAACATGACCTTCTTGAAATAGAAAATATAAATAACATTTATCTAAAGCATCCAATCCTTGTATTCTGCATTTGATAATAAACATAAAATGTCTTTCTCATTAGAGGAGTCTGACAGCCAGTTTCATCCATATGAAATTCTATGTATCTTGTAAATTGATTCAAATTATTGTAAGTCCATGCTCAGGCACATTAGGAGTAAAACTACATAGCTTCAAAATTCCAAACATTGTCATATTTAGCTAAAAAAAAGATATCTGTATCAATAAACGTGTCTAACAATGATACAAGTAAATCACACATGGCAAGGTTTTTTTTCAATTATGGAGACAAGAAAAGTCAACTTTGCAAACAGTTGTAAATTGGTGAATAAAGTTTTTAGTTTTATAACGTGATTACATTAACATTAATCACCTTAGTCTTGTGGAGCTTAAACTGGCATCTAATGTTTACAGTCTGTGTGGCCAAAAGCAAGTTATCCAATTTTCTGGCTTGCCTCTGTATAATCTGAAAATATTATACTATCTATTCAAGGCAGTGCAAGGAAAAATGGAAAGCACTTTCCAAAAGCATTCCCAAACTGTATAGCACAACACTTCAGCAAGCCTCTAAAAGACCTTGACATAAAATACTGAGGCTTTAGTAAAACTTAAACATTATTTCTTCCCAAGTTTATAATGGTGTACTGAACACAACACCTGTAAATAAGTCAGCATTTATGGCCAGAGGAAAAAGAATGTGGATTTGAACTTTTATTTTTATATGAAAAAGTTATAAAGACTGAGACCAATAAGTCCACTCACAAAGAAAAATCAAATTTACCTTTTCCCTTATGCACTGCTATGTGAAAGTGATGTGTGTTAGCTCACAAAGTCTGACAAATAAAGCTATTAGCTTTTTAAAAAGTCATCTGGGTCAAATTAAGCAAGCAACAAATGGTACTTTTTCAAAGACAATTTTCTTTCTTCATAGCTGTCAAATTCACATTCTGTGTTACAAAGGTAGAATTTCAAGGCATGTCTTAAAAAGAGCTTTCAATTGTATACAAAGTGATTTGTGGAATGTATAAATTGAGTCTGATATAAATTGGGTGTTTTAACACAGAATGTTAGCTACCCAGGTTTTAAGAGTGCGTGCATATGTTTCTAACACTGACATAACAAAAATAAAACAAACAAAACTCAAACTTTTGTCACATGAATTGTATTGCATACAACACATGGCAAAACAGTTGCAGAGACATTTGACATTAGGTAACAGTAAGTTACAACAATGAATAGGATCTTTAAACCAAACTGAGGGAGAAAATGTTGCAGATTCAGGTTTTAATTCTGTTCTCACCACAGATGAAGTATGTCTTCTGGCTTTTTAATTGAGTAAAGAGTAGTCATATAAATAAAATATCCAATTAAAAAAAGAGAGAGAGAGAGAAAGGATACAGTAAAAAAAAAAAAAAAAGGCGGGGGGGGAGTAATCATGACGTGCCAGATGCCCTAGACCAGTAGAAACACTTCCTAAACTGTAGAGCACTGCTCGGTGACCGGCTCTCTGCCATGCTGTTTTTACTGTTAGGGTTTATATTGATCTTGTACCATAACTGGCAAATGAGGACAAATTTAGATGTAATGTTTTCCTCATGATTTGCACATTCACAGTTTTTCAAGTGTTAGTTTTTCTATTAAAATATTTGCCTTTATGTTAGGAATGTAATATGCACATAACACATATTTGTAGTTAAGCAGAACAAATCTTCTTAGTTCAGTTTAATACTTTTTCTTTTCATATATTTAAGTTTAAATGACCACCATATGTTCAAACTATGAATGAATGCTAGGCTTTATGTGGCTAGTTGATAAAACTGACAATATTATTTATTGCCACAGCTTACTGTATAAACAGAATTTAGTATTCTTTGCTTGTAAAGTATCAGCCGATATCATCATATTTTGATGCATTTCCATCATTATAACAAAAATAATTTTGCTGTTGAAATCAGTGTTTGTGTGTATTTAAATGTTTATCAGCAAATTGTCCCATCAAATAATATAAATGTTCAAAGCCTATGTTAAAAAGTAGTGGTATTAAAATACATTTCTCTGAATCCAATGGGAAATTCATGTTGTAAAATGTGTATGTAAAAGAAAAGTGATATTTCTCAGAGTTTTATTTAAGCTTGGCCTATTTAATCAGACTGGTTTGGCATTTTTGAGATATTTTAGATAATTTTAATAAAAAGATTAACTGTGAGAGAACAATGCCTCTGGTTCATACTAACTATGCAATGGATGTTACTTTTAAAAATATACTTTTCAATAAAATATATTTATTTGTTCTAGGTGTCAAATTCTTATCTTGTATTATACAATTAGAATCCCCAAGGATAGCTAAAGAAGAGGTGTAAATAGTAGAGCTGCAAATTGTGTATGAAAATTTTTTGATATTTAATTTCACCATTTTCAAAAGAATTTTCCAACAATTCCATTGCCAGTGGTATGTGTCTTTGCATGTGTATGTGCAACAGTGGTGTGTGTGTTTGCATGTGTATGTGCAAGGGGAAGAGCTACAGAGAGCACGAGGTTGACTTATTGGCGAAGAAATAAGCCTACTGAGCTACGAATACAAGCAGCCAAGCTTCACTAATAAGCAATCAACAGGGATTGTTTTGTTGCAAATTACCTAATTTGATCTTATGTTACAAAAGTTAATTTAAAGATCTGAAAGCAATGTAGTTCAATGTCTCCTCTCCAGTCTTTCATGCTTATTTTTATTGGCATATACTTGACAAAGATTGCATGCATACTACATATGTATGATAACATTTGGACATAATTTATTTGAAGTGAAAAATGATGACCACAATCAAGCTAATCTGCATATATGCTAACTGTGTTTGGTAAAAAGCCTCAAGAACTTCTTGGTGAGCCATATGAAATATATGACAACTTATTGCTGATATTGTTACCGTGCTGTGCATTTGTTGTTCAGAATTTGGTGACCATACAACTGAAACCTGTACTGTTTGACAGGTATATTTTTATGTTCTACATTCACATCAGTTCCTGGTCATCATGATTTTACTGTTCTTCAAGGTTAATTTGCTTTAGATGCTATGTACAAGACTGTATAGCATTTGTCTCTGTTCCTGGCTTGCTTGGCAGACCATAATATACTCAACTTCTATTATATAAACTGCTTGGCATTTATGGTTTTCTGGTTGTCAATATCACATTTTATATGAACGCTATATACATCTATCCTGTACTCTTTACACATTTATCAGTTGGTGGATACAGATTGTTTCTATACTTAGGCTACTGTGAGTTAATAAACATGGGTATAGCAGTAGATCTTTATAAATATTATTCTATTTTCTTGGAATATACTCCCTAAAAATGAAAATTAACATTTATATGCCAATTCTCTTTTAGCCTTTTTGTAACTAAAATTAAAATAATATGATCATAGTTCAAAACTACAGATATCAAAATTTAGTTTTACTTCCCTATTGCTTTTCATCGTTGAAATTTTTGAAAATAAATTTTTATGAATTCTTTGCAGTCTGATAGCAAATACTTATAAACTTAATTCAATAACACATAAAAATCAAGTTGGCTTCATTCCAAGGGAAGTTAATTGGTTTTACATACAAAAATGCTCATGTAAATTACCACATTAAAAAAAAAACCCGAGGAAAGTAATTGCATGATCATCTCAAGGGATGTAGCAAAAGCTTTTGATAAAATTTAACATCGTTTTAGAATAAAAGTTCTGAAGTAACTAGAAGTATAAACAACACTGTATATGACAAATTTATAATTGGTGTTATACTAAACGGAGGAAAACATAAAGACTTCATTATAATTAGAATTAAGGATATTCACTTTATTCTTATTTAATATAGTTCTCTAAGTCTTATAAAAAAGCTATACAAATGTTATGTTGTTAAAAGGAATACACATAGGAAATAAAAAATTAAATTACACTTATTTGAATATGATACTTCCTATATAAGGCATTAAAGACTCTAGCAGAATCTCCCATAAACGTTTTCAGAAAAGTGATAGCATGTAAAATTAACATACAAAATTACTAGCTTCTTGTAAACAAAAAGCAAACACATTGTGAAATAAATTAGGAATAATTCAAAACCTGTCCCACAAAGTACCTTGGAGTATACCTAACCATGGAACAGAAAAACCTCTGAAATAAAAAGTAAAACACTGAAGAATAAAATTTAACAAGAAATTATATTGTGGTATAACCTCCAATGCTCACAGACTGGAAAACTAATATTGCAAAAATAGTTATACCATCAAAAACAATCTAGAAAGTCAGCCACAATCCACTAAAAAAATCCTAATATCATTCTTCATAGATATTGAAAAAGTACATTTGAATTTCATATAGGAGTAGTAAAGATCATAGATATACAAAGAAATCTTGAACATGAAAATGATATTAAAGGAATTATCATATTTGATTTTAAGTTATACTATAAAATTACAGTGAGTAGAATAGCACAGGGCTCTCATAAAGCAGACATGTAAGTCAGTGCAATATAAAAGAGGAAATGAGTATAAATCACACAAGCACAAGCAACTGGTTTAGGTGAGTACACTCAAAAACTTTCTGGGTGAGGTAATAATTTCAATAGACAGTTCTGGGAAATCTGTACAGCCACATTTACATGAATGGAACTAAATTCATGTCTCATTCTTTATAAAAACCTACTCTAAAAGATCACCAACCTTAATCTAAGATGTGAAATTGTTAGAGAAAAAAGTAGGTAAAACATTTTTAAATATTGCCATAGACAAAGGCTTTCTGGAAAGGAGTCCAGTCATTTAGGAAATAATGCCAACAACTACTGGTGTAATAACTACCCCAGACCTCAAATTATACTATAGCGCTACAGTAATAAAAAAAAGAAATGCATTAACATAAAAACAGATATTTCAATCAATGGAATCTAATTAAAGACCCAGATATAAGTCCTCACAACTATGGATATCTGAGTTTTGACCAAAAAAAAAAAAAGAAAATCACCAGAGACAAGACACTATTTTCAGCAAATGTTGCAGGTCAAACTAGACAGCTACATGTGAAAGAATACAAACAGTCTCATACTTGTTTCCTTGAACAAAACTCAACTTCAAATACACAATGACCTCATCATAAGACCAGACATCTTGAAACTGAAAGAAGAAAGTGTGGGATAAACTTGAACCCATTGGTTCACAAAAGAACTTTCTGAACAGAACACTGAGAGCACAGGCATTAAGACCAACAATCAGTAACTGAGACTTCATTAAACTAAAAAGCTTCTGTGTAGCAAAGGACAGCATTATTTAAGCAAACCAACAGTCTACAGAATGGGAAAATACCTTACCAACTATACATGTAATAGTTTATCTAAATACTCTGAGCATCTAAAGAGAACTAAAATTCTGTTTTGGGTTTTTTTTTTTTTTTTTCCGGGCAGTGGTGGCGCACGCCTTTAATCCCAGCACTTGGGAGGCAGAGACAGGTGGATCTCTGAGTTTGAGAGTTCGAGGTTAGCCTGGTCTACAGAGTGAGTTCCAGGAGAGCCAGGGCTACACAGAGAAACCCTGTCTCGAAAAACCAAACCAAACCAAACAAACAAACAAACAAAAAACCAAAAAAAAAAAAAAGAGAGAACTAAAAACTCTGAGCATCAAGAAATCTAATGACCCAATTTAAAAATGGAGTACAGAGTTAAGCAGAAGATTCTTAAGAGATGAAACACAAATTGCTGAGAAATATTTAAAGAAATATTAAACATCCTTAGCCATCAGGGAATTTTATTTAAAGTTACTTTGAGATTCCATCTTATTCCAACCAAAATAGTCAAAACCAATAAAAACAAGTGGCAGCAGGCTTGTGAGGCTATGGGGAAAGAACACTTATTCATTGCCAGTAGGCATACAAAACTTATAGCCCTATAGAAATGAGTATGGCAATCCATCAGGAAATGTGTATCAGCTATAGCATTCTTGGTAAAATATGCAAAGGACTCCACATATAACTACAGAGACACTTGTTTATCCTTGTTTATTGTGCTAAATTCATGATAAACAGAAACAGACAAACAGTGCAAACAGTCTCAATATCTATCAGTTCGTGAATGGGTACTGACAAGGTGACACATATACAAAATGGAATATTATTTAGCTGTTAAGAAAAATAAAATTGGTAGGTAAATGGGTGGAACTAGGGGAAAAAAACGTCCTGAGAGAGGGAACCCACAACCCAAAAGACAAATATTTATTATATGTTCTCACTTGTACGAGGATGTGGATGTTAGCTTTTAAGACTTTAGTATGCATGTGTGTTGCAATCTTCCTAGGTAAGGAAATAGCAGTGAGGAAAAGATTTCTAAAGAAAGGAAAACTAAAATAAGGAGAAACTAGAATGGAAGGATTAACTAGGGAGGGAGACAGGATAAAAGAGGGACTATTGGTAGAGACAACAAACACTAAAGGACATTTGAAAAAGTATATGAGTTTTCTTTAAAAACTTCCTAAAATACATGCATATATTAAAGGAATCTAAATGGAGTCACCAAATGATAGGGGAGAGAATGTTCCAGCTAGGCATCTTATGCCTTCAAGTAAAACCTCTAGTGACAGACTTGTACAACGACTTTGGAAATCAATTTGTCAGTTTGTCAGAAAACTAGGAATAATTCTACCCCAAAACCCAGCTATACCACTCTTGGGCATATACCCAAAAGATGTTCCAACAGCCCACAAAGACACTTCTGCAACTATGTTGATAGCAGCTTTATTCATAATAGTCAAACTGGAAATAACCTAGATCTCCCTCAACTGAAGAATGAATAAAGAAAATGTTGTACATCTACATAATGGAATATTATTCAGCTATTAAAAACAGACATCATGAATTTTGCAGGCAAATGGATAGAACTTGAGAATATCCTCTTGAGTGAGGTAACCCAGTCACAAAAGGACAAGCATACTATGTACTGACTTGCAAATGGATATTAGCCAAAACATACAGAGTACCCATGCTATAATCCACATACCCAAAGAAACTAAACAAAAAGGAAGGCCCAACCAAGGATGCTTGAATCGCATCCTTAGAAGGGCAAATAAAATAGTCACAAGAGGCAGATGAAGGGAGGGAACTGGGTTGTAGAGGGAATGGGGAGGGCCATGAGAGGATCAAGATCAGGTGTGTGGAGGGACAGAAAAGATGGCTGATGGCCATAAGAATGAATGGAACTCTGCAATGGCAACGGATGGGGGTGGGGAGGTATGGGGTATCTCCAAGAAGAAACAAAGAACTGGGATACCAGAGGTGTCCAAGAATGAATTACATAATGTTATACTCATAGATTATTGCCTCACTTAGTTCTTATCAGAGAAGCTTCTTCTTGCATAGATAGAAATGAACATAATGAACCACAATTAGACAATGTTCACAAAGTGAGTGACTTTGGAGCAGCCAGTCATATATAGGATGTCTTTATCAAGTCCCTTGTATCAGGGCTCTGGGATATATGTGGAAGAGAAAGTGCAAAAATTTTAGAGCCAAAGGTGATGGTTGGTTCTATGAAAACAACAGGACTGATGCATATTTGAACTTACAGATACTACAACAGAATGCACAAGATCTGGAATCCTATTTTTGTAGCAAAGATATGGAACTGGAAGATTGCATTAAGTGCAATAAACCAGACACAGAAAGACGAATATTAAATATTACTTTTCATATTAGAAATGAAAATTAGTTGTCTCAAATGCAAAATAGTGATTATTAGGTACTGGGAATGATGACAAGGATGGGGAGGAAGAATACAAGGAGACCAATTGCAGTGACTGGTGCAACATGAAGAAAATAGGGATCTTTCACAAGTCCCACTAATTTATGTAAATAATGCATGTCAAAAGCATTCACGAATGCATCCCATCTATAATCCCTGAATTCACCATCATAGGATGGACACATCCTTAGTTCAGAATTGACTGGGCAATATAGTAAGACCCAGTCAAAAGGGAAAAAACATGGAAAGAAAGGAGTAAGGAAAGAGAAAAATATTTGAGTCAGGATCAACTAGAAGGCTGTTGGAAGGCTGAGAATTCTCCCTCTTCTCTTTAGGCTGTACATACAAGATGTCAACAAGCAAATTGTTCAATTATTTTTCCTTTATTTGGAAATGAGAAGAGAGTAGAAATCAGGGACTGAACCAGATTGGAGTTCTACAGCCATTTCAACAAAAAACACACAAACAAAAAACAAACAAAAAGCCACCAGATTGATTTGGATGGACAGGAGGAGAGGAGCCTTCTAGCTGGGAAACGAAACAAATCACTCTTTTAGAGCATTGTAATTGAGTGGTTGGTTGTGAGGGTGGATTTAGATAATAAAGATGGGTGAAGATGGTGATGATAGGTGTAGGTGGAGAGTGACCTTGATTGTGTATGATAATAGCAGGTATAGATCATGAGACTAGGTGTTGCCCAAAACTATCTAGAATACCAAGAACACAAAGGCAGGTATTTAGTGGCTAGAGGTTTGTGATGGTTTGCATATGCTTGGCCCAGGGAGTGGCACTATTAGAAGGTGTGGCCCTGTTGGAGTAGGTGTGGCCTTGTTGGGATAGGTGTGTTACTGGATATAGGCTATCAGACCCACTTCCTAGGTGCCTAGAAGTCAGTCTTCCATTAGTGGCCTTCAGATGAAGATATAGAACTCTCAGCTCATCCTGTGTCATACCTACCTGGATGCTGCCATGTTCCCACCTTGATGATACTGGACTGAACTTCTGAACCTGTAAGCCAGCCCCAATTAAATGTCATCCTTTATAAGACTTGCTTTGGTCATGGTGTCTGTTCACAGAAGTATAATCTAAACTAAGACAGGGTTACAGAAAAGTTATGAGAAATATGCATTTTATCACACTGATAATCTCTCAAAGCCAGTTAATCTAGATTATGTAACTTGTGAAGGGCAATTATATGGGAACAATAAGGTAGAAGATTCGAAAATAAAACATTAAGTTTATAAAACTCTTGTATATACAAATTTTAAAACAAAAAAAATTTTGATTCTAGTAAAAATAAAAAGTTGTCTTAGTTCAACAGTGTAAGAAATGTTTTTCAAAGGTTAGATATTCATGGTTGTGATGTGTCAGAAAAATTAAAGGAAAGGGGGAAATAAGAAAGAGGTACTAATAATATCCCCACCCCACACCCAGGTCCCAGATATGCTGTGGGTAAACACAATTTAAATCCAAATTATTCTAGTAGTTACAGTTAGAGGAAAAGGTCATCATTGACACAATTCCAAAGCTTCCTATGTCCCATAGATGTACATCTGCTGAGATGTGATAGTCCTCTGAAAGTTACAATAAAGAAGACACAGTCTAGAAAAACTACTTTAGACATTGGTCATTATGATTATCTTCACCTTCATCCAATCATTTTGACCAACGGAAAATGAAAACCACAAGAGTCCACAGATACAATAGCACACCCATATTCAACAGTCTCTGCAACTCATTTGGAAGGCCAAGACTGGAGGCCTGCAGCACACAGGTGGGCAGATTCCTGTCCAGGAGGATCTGAAAATGTACATTTATCCTCAAAGGCTTCACTAAAGACTTGTCCAGTGTCTTAGTGCGTTGCTTCCTGCTTTCATACAGGGTTCCATGAATCTCGGTGTAGCATGCTGGGCCAAGCAGTCCACAGACATTCGGAGATCAGCCAGAAATTCTGAAAACGATTTTCACTTTATTGTCAAAAGTATTAACACCTCTCTTTGAATTCTCAAAGCCTTTCAAAATTGGAACTGATCATTGGAAAGCTTGAAATACTTCAGACTCCCTTTTAAATCCCATTACAATCTGAGTAGTAGAATCAGGCATTTGTCTCATCGAAAGTTCAAAAACCTTAGTGGTGGTTCAGGATTGTCTCTTGATGGCTTCTAACTTTATATGTGGAATCCTGTTTGAGATCATTGCTTTTCTCTAGACTAAGGGAGTCACAGTCAGTAAATTCTATGGAATTTTCTTCCTATTATCTCAAAGAAGAGCAATGTGGAAAATCTGTTAAGACAGTTTGGAGCAGCAGTGTGAGTAATGGCATTCTGCTTTGGAAAAGTGTAGATTAGAGTGAACATAATCCTTTACGTAATATTGAGGGAAACTAAGACATTACAGTGTGTTAGTGGGGTGGTTTCCTCAGTTGAGGTTGTTGCATTGACCTCTCGAAAATTTATTTTCGTCCTTTTCTCTCGCACTCTGTAGTATGCAGCATTTTTCTGAATATTTGGCCAAGTTTCATTCTTTTCACAGCCCCACTAAAACAGTATGCTGTCTTCCATTTTCCTCCAATGTAACATAAATCGCTATCATTTCCAGTAAACTATACATTCCAAAACAAAGTGTCATTACTGACACTGCTCCCAAAATCTGCCCTGATACCTCAGATTTCCTATATTTCCCTTCTTCAAGATAGTAGGAAAAGAAGACTTTTACTGACCCAGAATTTATTGACTCTATAATATCACGGTGGTCTTTTGAATCAAATACACTCCAATCTAAGTCAGCCAGAGAGCACAGTATTAGTAAGGAATTTAATAATTATCAAATATAATATCTTCACCTCTCTCATAATGCCAAAGTCCTTCTTGTTACCATAGCAACACACATTGCAGAGAGATGGATTTATTTAGAGGCAAACATTGCTAGTTTTTTCACCTTTTATTTTTCTGCCCTTTACAGGTCATCTTTGCCTTAAAGCACACATCAACTTCAAAAGTTATGTAGATTTCATATGACAAGCTACTGGAAACAGATCTTTTCCAAGGAAACTAACAAACCTAGGCATAGATGTAGATTCTCTCGGATTAGTTCTAGAGACAATCATTATTCATTACAAAACAAAATCTTTCATATATAGAGCTATCATATAGACATTTGCAATTTTATAGATCTTTATAAGAGAATCCTTTGTAGGTTGACTTAGCCACAGGATACAGTAGGACTAACCATATAGGTATCATAGGTGACTTCAGGAGTAATGAAAGCATTGCACTATTTAACAGTTCCTATGCAATGGTTTATACAATACTTCCAAAAGATGTTTCAGACCAGAAGAAAATCAATGCTCCACTTGTACCTTTCCCAAAAAGTAGCAGCAGAACACAGAATTGGCAGCAACTATTGACAATTAGCATGAAGCACATTTTAATCTAATGAAAACTAAGAAAACTTCACATGGGACAGGTAAAATTTGTCTTCACTAGACAAAAAGGAAAGAACTACATGTGACTAAGGGGGACTAGTGGTATTGACAGCTACAGATGCAGGGCCTTGGTTTTAAGAGGCAGATGCTCACAACTAGCCATTGAACTGATCATGGGGTTCTCAATAGAGGAGTTAGAGTGAAGACTGAAGGAGCTGAAAGGGTTTGTGGCACCATGAGGAGAGCAACAATACCAACCAACCACAGCTCCCAGGGTCTAAACCACCAGCCTGGGAGCACTTAGGGGGGGATCCAGGGCTTCAGCTGAATATGTAAAAGTGGAGGGCCCTGCTGGGCATAGGTGGAAGAAGAGAACCTTGACCTCATGAAGGCTGGATGCCCCAGGGGGTGGGAATTTTGAGGGTGGGGAGGTGGGAGTGGGGGGGTGTAGATAGAGGTTACATCCACAGAGAAGAAGGAGGAGGGGCGAGGGGATTGGGGGTTCCGAGGGGGTGGTGGGGGATGGGGTAAGGGGACAACATAGGAAATGTAAATAAATCATCCAATAAAAAAAAAAAAAGAAAAAAAAAAGAAAACTATGTCTTCCCTATTCTACTTAGCCCATTTTCCCATTTATTATAAAATATACATTCATATTAAGTCGGATCATTTTTTAATGATTGCTAAAGATTTTTCTAGCCTGGGGGTTGTATCTTTTGCTCTGCCAATCATCTGCCCTGATGGACATGCAGAGAGAACTCTGAAACAGTCTTTAGAGAAAAGTGAAAGATAACATTTTCAAATATGAGCCCTTTCGCCTACTGTGAGCCCATTTCATTCTGAGTTAAGCATTTGCATGCATTTCATCATAATTCCATAAGGCGACACAGTTTTTCAGAGCAAAATAAAATTCTTCATTGCAAAGAGACTCTTCAGTTGGCAGAGAAAGACATGCATTGTTCAGTGCTTTAATTAAAGAGATATTATTTCCAAGTCCTTTTAAAGCTGAAGAAAAGTGATTTGGGACCAGTTTCAAAGTTATTCATTTATTACAAGCCAGAAGTTCATTATTTGTGGGAAATGTTCTGGAAAATTTCTTACTAAGATGAGAAGGGCCACTTCTCTACTGTTCCAAGTGTCAAACAAAAAAAGGTCTTTATCATTAAAGCTTTTGTCTGCAAAGATTAAAATTCTCACTGCTGGCTGTGAAGGCATTACTCTTCTAGAATGTGGAAAAACAGGTCACACATTCAATTTTATCTCAGTACACTTAGTAATGTCTATTTATTCTTTATGCTTTGGGAGATTGGAGAGGGGCCAGAATGAGGAAAATAGCTTGTTAAATATATCCATCAAAATGTAGAAGATGAGTCCCAATGGTTTTCAGGCCCTAAACAAAGTTCTAGAGTTATAGTAATAAAAAAAAATGGTGCCGATGTGCAATTTAACAAGGCTTAATCAAATGAGCAGAAATCTGACTTTTTCCCCAATAGATAATGTGTTAAGCTAAGTAGATCCTCTATAAATGGGCTTTGTTATATGATTGGTTTTGGTTGGAAGCAATGAAACATTGTTTTCACATCAGATAGAGATGTCACTGGCAGACCAACAGGAAGGAAAATCATGAGTTTGTTGGGGGTTAATTGTTGGAACATGGCAAGTAAAAGAAAGCTATATTATCAAGGATTTTGGTGCATCACATGCAGACTCCATTGAAATCTTGGGCTTCTGCAGACACCCTGCAGCATTAAAACCTGTACCACTCAAGAGTCCCACCTTGCACTACACTGTTGGCATCTTACATAATATAAAAGCAAGGAAAGGGCTTAGGAAGGCTTCTTGAAGGAATGCAAACACATCTGATTTGTAGAAAGAAATAAGATATACAAATTTTACAAGTAACACGCATTTCTGTAAAGACACTCATATGGAATGTGTAAGGTGCACATATCGGTTAAGAAAGATCAACAAAAAAAAAGACAACTGCCTTTCTTTAGAGGTTTGTTTGATCACATAATCAAACTACAATATAATTTTCTATTCATGGCATCTTAAAGGATGATATGAAATAATAAATCAAGAGAATAAGTGTTATTGGCTATATATAGACAGGTAAGTCTCAGCTGGTCTCAGAGCTGTCTCAGTGTACGGAGATATATACAGCATTGAGCACTGAGCATTGAGCATTGCTCATAGCTGCTCTTCTAAAAGTAATGGTGCCAACAAAAATGTCTATGTTTAAAAAATATTTCCACAGGACAAGGCCTGAGATTCTGTGACTTTTGGATTTTGAAACTTCATTACAGAAGTTCACACAAGAATAGGTCCCTAGAAGATATGATTCTTGAAAACTGAAGTGATGTGAAACCATTTGAACAAATGTTTGCATCATTTATGGAGATGTTCAATTCCAGCACGAGAATTGACCAGGTCACCTAACATTTTTTTAGAAGAGAACCTTCATAAATGTTAGATGCTATTCCAAACATATTTTCAGATAGGTAGCAAAACTTCCAATGAAGTAAGAAAATTCCTAAGATTACCATTTGAGGGGAAAATGTAAACTGGAAATGCAGAACGTGAGTGTTTTATGATGGCTTCTTCACCTTACTGCCTGAGGGAGGGCTTTGGATTTGTCCCCCAGAAATTAGACATTGGTCTATATTGAACATGCTTTGTAGTTGTGTGACACCTTTCTTGCACAGTAAGAGGTAGGATGGAGCCTCATACATTCTTGGAGTTTATGCTCTCCTATAGTTTGAGGTCCAGAAGTTAAGACACTGATAGAAATCATTTACTTGTTAGTTTACTATTGGGATAGTGAGGAGGAAAATAGGCTGTAGGAAAGGGATTAACATTCATGAAAGTAGTAAGCAATGTTGTTGCAATCTATACACACTAAGGAAAGGGCAAGGACAAGACATGACAGAGGGATGCACCATGATCTCAGAGTCCTTCAAGGTTAAATATTCTGGGAGAGACTTTGGGTATGGGTATAGTCAAAAAAACCTGGCAGAAAAGTGTCATTTCCCTATAGCACTGCCAACCTCAAGACAAATGGTTTTTATTCATGAAATTATGGTAGATAATACTATATCCTCCACAAGCATGTGGTAGTTGTGAAGGGCAGAATGTTCATGGTTCCAATCTTAACAGGATAAAGATATTTTAAAAATTCAGTATAGTGGCAGAGATGATTAATTTGAAGATATATATCTATAGTAAAAAATATAGAAAAGTGGGTGCCGATATAGGTAGATTCTCTTCTCCCTGGCATCTCCCTGGGGGTATTTGAATGTGCTGAGTGTGAGGTGGACTTAGCAATTCACATCAAAATTGTATAACATTGAATTAGGAAAAAATATTCACAGTGAAGAAACTTGGCAAGCAAAACCTAACCAAAAGACCTAGCATAACATCAACAAGTCACGCAGGTGTTATGTGTCATTAATATTACATAATATGGAAGGAAGTTTACCTCTAGGAACCAATTTCCAGAACTCAGAACTCCAGCCTAATTATATACAAATAAATCATAGAACCACAAATTGAGTGTTTCAAGACAGCTTGAATATGTTGGTATTCCTTAAAACTGCCAAAGTTGCAACACAAAAGAAACACTAGAAAGTGCCCTGGAATAGAGAAGACATTAGAATTAAATACAATACCAAATCTACTTCCAGAACAGAAAAAGGACACTGATGTAAACAACTAATGGTGTGTGGGGCAAGTGGAAAGTGCCACCAGGCAGAAGAACTGGTAAGATTGAGTAAGCCCTAACACCATGAAACTCAGAATTGAGTACAGTATGCATGGGGCCAACTACTTGCTCTGAGACTTGTAACAGAAAACCCACTGAGGGGGACCATGACAATCAATCACATAGGAAAAACACCTGAAACCCTTCCCCATGTTAATAGAGCATCACTACCACTTAAAACTGAGCAAATGGGAAAGACAACAAATATTGGTACTTGAACCATCCCTGGTTTTTATTTGACAGCAATTTATTTGATTATTTTTATACATTTTACTTAAAAGAAGATAGATGCAAAAATCAGTATTTTATTTGCATCTTATCTATAAACCTAAAATTATTCTACAACTTAAGGTTTGTTGGGTAATTATCAAGATTCATATATTAAGATTTACATGTAAAATCAAAATCATTGTTCTTACTCATTATTTTATAGTTTCCTTCACAAATTATATATGTTTATGGTGTACCTAATAAGGAGTGTACATTTTTCATGAAGTGACTCAAGCTAGATAACATATGGGAGTGTCAATGAGCCATTTTCCATAGGCTCAGATGTTTGAACACTTGGTCACCAGTTGATACGACCCTTATTTCACTTGGCATAATGATCTTCAGGTTCACCCATATCGTTGCAGTCAGTAAGGCTTCATTATTTTATGGATGAATAATGTTGTCTTAATATTCCAATATTCATCTTCTGTCACTCAAGGACCATAACTAATATTATGTATTGAATAAGGAGTTGGAGGAAGAATGTGTGGGAAGAGACAAGTGGAATTTGAGGTGTTTGTGGGGGCACCGTAAAAACCTAGTGCAGTGGGAACTTTCTTGAATCTATGAGTATAACACTAGTGAGTACTCCTCGTGAAGGAGGATAGAGTTTGCTGGCCATCTTTTGTAACCATCCAATGTTCCTAATTGTGGGAATGAATTGCATTCAGTTGAATGGGGTGTGCTGTGGAAATCCCTAAAAAACACAGGCTGATGCTGGCCTAGAGAGTTGCTTTCTGAAATGACAGCAGAGCCCCATTGTTGAGGACAACATCCACACAGCTCATTGACTGTAGAAAGGTTGAGTTGGTACCTGTATGGAGCCTTTAGCTCTGTTGCATATGGAAGACTGTTTACTTGGGAACTGCCTATGATCTCCGGCTCTTATAATTTTCTCATCTCCTCTTCACTGAGTCTTGAAGGAAAGTTTTAATAAAGATATCTCTTTTGGTGTTGAATAAATGAATCTTCCTCACTCACATCACATTGTCCATCTGAAGGACTGTGTTAATTACTATCTACTGCAAGAAACTTCTCGGGTAATAACAATATGTCATTAGGAAAAATTTCATTCCAATAAACATCCCATTGTTTATTTAGCAAGATAGTAGTATTAGACTTTCCCCTAAGCCCATGACCTATCTTGTATCGAGTTCTTGGTCACTTTAGCAGTGCCATGTGTGGGTTTCATTACATGAAAATGGGGCTTAAATTCAATTTTTAAAGTAGTTGGTTACTCCCATAACACTCATGCTATTGTTGCACCAGTTTATTTGCACTCTGGTCACTGTTATAGGTCTCAGAATTAATACCTCAGTGATACTGATAATTATTTTTTCTTCTACTAGCATGCTAAATATCTTTAAGCACCAAAACCACTAGTCAGTTATGGCCAGCGTTCTATTTGAGCACAAGCTTGATTTATTTCCTTGCTCAGTTGCATGTATAAGTGGTGTCTTCATTAATACAACCATACTGTCAGGTTGTAGATGTTAATAAATTCTATTGGAAATAATCTATAATGTTTGAGGAGGTTTATGGGGCCCATTTGGCAAAAGACTCAACAAGATGGAACTAACTCATTCCTGCTACCTGGAGTCTTATTTAAATGCATTTGGGCACTGTTTGCCCTGTTGTATGGTTATATAACTTAAATGCATTTCGTATACTATGTATTTTAGGGAGCTTCTAAAGTAGAAGGTTTCCATATAGAGTTCCAAAAGGCCATTAGTGCTAGCTGTCACACATACTTCATTGATAAAACTTGGAGAAATTAAGATGACACTGACTTATTCCAAAAGGCCATTAGTGCTAGTTGTCACACATACTTCATTGATAAAACTTGGAGAAATTAAGATGATACTGACTTAGTGACTTGGATAGCTTTTATAGTACTGGAAGGTATTAGGCATATTTTCTGTAGGGGAAAGTAGGTACCAATCTTACCCAGTTGTCTACCTTGAACATTACAACAATTGACTTGATAAGACATGTCTACTAGAGAGATTAACCAACTACTTTCTGATTGGGTTCAAGGACCTTTCTAAAAGTTGAAACTCATATCTGGAACCCATACCTGAGAAAATAACTATGTCAAAGACATAGTAATTGTCAATTATTTGTCCAAAGTCAAGATATACAAAACACTGCAGAACAATAACAATATTTTCTATTTGTCTTAACTTACTCCTGGTGAACTAGAATCTATAAAGTTGGTATTTAGAACATTTTCAACAAACTATACCTAAAGTATTCTTGTTAATTCATACTAATCTACACACTAGTGTCTAGATGCTCTCAAATAGATAAAGAGATTAAGATGATAAAAAAATTTAATATTTATCTTTCACCTATTTTAAAATCCAGCCATTATCCCCTCCTGGTCCTTCCTCCAACAGTTTCTCATTCCATTCCTCTGCCCCTGTCTCCAAGAAGATTTCCTCACCCCCAAGCCCTGCCCTGCCCTGCCAGGTCTCCCCACTCCCTGGGGCCTCAAGTTTCTCAAGAGTTAGGTGCTTCTTCTCTTACTGAGGGAAGACCAGACCATGCTCTGCTATATATGTGCTGGGAGCCCCTTACTAGTTAGTGTATGCTGCCTGGTTGGTGGCTCAGTGTCTGAGAGATCTCAGGGGTTCAGATTAGTTGAGACTGCTGGTATTTCTTTGGGGTCATCCTCCTCCTCAACTTTTCCAACCTTTCCCTAATTTAACCATTGGCATCCCCAACTTCAGTCCATTGGATGAGTGTAAGTATCTGCATCAGCTTATTAGGCCTCTCAGAGGACAGCCATGCTAGGCTGTGAGCATACCATAGCATCAGTAATAGTGTCAAGCCTTGGAGACTCCCCTTGAGCTAGATCCCAATTTGGGCCAGTCACTGGATCTCCTTTACTCAGTCTCTTCTCCATTTTTGTCCTTGTAGTCCTTTTAAACAGGAACAGTTCTGGGTCAGAGTTTTTGACCATGGAATAGCAACCCCATCCCTCCACTTGATGCCGTGTCTTTCTACTGGAGGTGCACATTACAAGTATTCTCTCCCCAGTGTTGAGCATTTCATCTAAAATCCTTATCTTGGAGTCCTGAGAGTTTCTCACCTTCCAAGACTCTGGTACATTCTAGAGGGTAGCCTATCTCCCACCTCCTGAGAGCTCATATTTCCATTTATTCTGCTGGTCCTCAGGGCTTCGCTCCTGTTCCTCCAATACCTGATCATGTTTCCCTTTTTCCCTTCTCAACCCCTCTCCTCTCCTACTCAGATCCCTCTGCCACCATGATTGCTTTCTTTTCCCTCCCAAGTGTGACTGAACCATCCTCACTTGGGCCCTTATGCTTGTGTAACCTTCTTGAGTTCTGTGGATTATATTCTGAGTGTACTGTACTTTTTTGGTTAATATCCACTTATTAGTGAGTACATACCATGCATGTCCTTTTGGGACTGAGTTACCTCCCACAGGATGATACTTTCTGGTTCCAACCATTTGCAAAACACATATTGTCCTCATTCTTAATGGCTGAATAGTATTCCATTTTGTAAATGAACCACATTTTCTGAATCCATTCTTCCATTGTGGTACATCTGGATTGTTTCTACCTTCTGGTTGTCACAAATAAGGTCACTAAGAACATAGTAGAGCACGTGACCCTGTGGCATGGTGGGGCATTGTCCCAGCCCATTCAGGTCAGTCAACAGGGTCTAGCAAGAGAGAGAGTGAGGATGGAGGGGCAAGAGATGAGAAGAATGGAAATAAAACAGAGAGTCTGTTCAAGTCCCGTTTATTCAAAGGAAATCCTGGGTATATATAAGCACAAGCAGGAAAATGCACCTGAAGACAGTTTATTTTGTGTACCTTGCAGCTGGGGACATTAAACAAGATATGTGAGAAAAACAAGATGTTTATCAGAGTGTGCTTAGCTGTTGTAGGCTGTTGAAAACAAGTCTCTTGTCAGAGTATATGGCTCGAGATGGCTGCCAAGACGATAGCCACTTTCTGCTAGGAGTAGGCTCCCAACAGGTCCCCCTTTTTAATTTTTTTTCAAAAGGGAAGGCTGGGAAATTTTACAGAAACTGTGCCTGCCTTAGGTCAGAACAAAGGACCCCAGCCTCCCTTTCCCATCTTTGGATACTCAGCAGCCATTGGTTGAGCTCCTGTCTTAGGATGGTGAGGCCTCCCAGTTAGGGGCCAGGGTCTTGATGTGTTCTCTTACCAGTCATTGACTATCTGGTTTAGCACATAAGTTAGGGGTCAATCCTTGTCAGTCTCTATGACAGAGGTTTTAGAGTCCCCTACATCCAGCCTGTAAATATGGACCTGTATGGGTTTCATCTGAATAGTGTCTGTCTGTTGTCGTACAAAAGGCATCAGTTTGTTAAACAGCATGAACCCGAGAGACAAGAGACTTAACAATGCCTGAATGATCAGTATAAAGGCAACACTCTTTTCTAAGGGCAGCATACAATTCCCCCTGTTGGAGAAGTTAAAGGTCTAAGCCTTTTATCCACAAATCTTGAATTAATAGAAGAAATTATACCAATGAAATCCTTGAATTTGAATCAAAATTTTGTACCATCTAAGAAATTATAACCCCAGTTTAGTAACAATTATACAGATTTCTACCAATAGATTATGGCTGTGTAATCAATTTTAGCTCTTCCTCCCTTTTCCACTAAAACTATTACTTTTCCCTAGAAAGAAAACCTAAGTATTGCAATACTTCTATCTGAACAAAAGGAAAAACTGAAGGGATTGGAGGGAGAAATAATAATTTGAGAATGCTTCATCAATCAGGTTCCAAGAAAACACTGTGAACAGCAACAATATCAACAAAAAGTCCTTTGGTAATAGTTAATACAGGTTGTTCAATAATAGCTGTTATTACTAATGCTTTCATTTTCCAATAAACAGATACAGACTAGCAGATAGGATTAGATAATAGGATCTATCCTTTCACTGCTGCCAATAAGCACATCATCTCATCAGAAGTAGACACCACCTTAGAATAAAAAGAAAGAAAAAGATAGTCTAAGGAAATTGAACCAAGGATCAGGTGTAGCAATTATAATATCAAACAAAATAGAATTTGAACCACAACCAGTCAGAAGAGATAAAGAAAGTCACGTAATACTCATTAGAGAAACAGCATGTCAAAATATATGTTACAGTTCTAAATACAGATGCACCAAAGATATAAAAATACATTTTACAAAAAATTACTGTTGAATCTAAAACGAGTAATTAACCCCAACACAGGAATAGTGGATGACTTTAGTACTCCACACCGTTATAACTAGTTAGATCATCTTGGAAACAAACAAAGAAACATTGGAATTAAATGATATCATAAACCACATAGACCTAACAGATATCTGTAGATATTCCATGGAAGTTTCCCCAAAGCTAACCACATATTAGAACACAAATCAAGTCTCAACAAATATACCAAAATTCAAATAAATTCCTATTTCTATCTTATATCAGTGATATAACCTGGTTATCAACAACAATTGAAACTATCGATGTGACAAACTAATACATGTTCATACAATACATTCTACTCAGATATACATACTCATACAAATTCATAGAACCTAAATAATACACTACTAAATGATTGTGAAGTCAGAGAAGAAATCAAGGAGGGAATGTAAAATACCTTAGAATTGAATGAAAATACAAAAATACATGAGATACAATGAAAACAGTCCTCAGAGATAAGTTTTCATCACTAAATGCCTATCAAACAATGAAAACAGTCATCAGAGTTAAGTTTTCATAACTAAATGCCTATCAAGTTTGAGAGGTCTCTAAAGAATAAATCAACGATACACCTGAAAGCTTTGAATAACCGAAACAAACAATTCTCTAATAGAGGAGATAGGAAGAGATAATCAAAATTAGGGCTAAAATTAACTAAATAGAAAAGAGAACAAAATAGGATAGAAAAAAGGAAGAATTTGTTCTTTCAAAGTATTAACAAGCCAAATCAACAGAAAGAGAAAAAAAGTCTCAATTAATAAAATTAAAGATGAAAAGGGAGAAATTACAACAGACATTGAAGAAATTCAGAGAATCATGAGGACATACTTAAATTTTTATTAAGTGTAAATTTTAAAAGAAAGGATGAATTTTTAGATGTATACAGCCTACCAAAGTTTAATCAAGGCAAAGTATATAATTTAAATAGACCCATAAAACCACTGAAATAGAAGCAGTAATTAAAAATCTCCCAAGGAAGCACAACCAGAGACAAGATAAATTCAAGCACAGAAGTCTCCCAAACCTTCAAAGAAAAACTAACACCAATACTACTTCTCAAGCTATTTGCTAATTAAAAATAAATAAACAATGAAAGAAGTGCATATTTCCAGGGTATGGGTCAAGCCGTATCCTACTGACTATAACTTACAACTTACAAGAGGTCTTTAATCTCACTGAACCTTCTCTCTGTAAGTTTGATGGAGGTAAATGGCACGAGACATGTGTGGAAAGTGTTCCTATAATGACCTGTTATTTCTGATTGTGCCTGAAAGGAATATCTTCTCCCCTGAAACCAGCTACACTTTGGTGACTGTGTTTATGTCCTATTGCATCTGTCCCAGTGTTTGTAGGTGACCCATTTAACATGTGATTTTTATATCTCTCCACATCTGCCAGGCAGTAAAGGGTAACACAAAAATCAGAAGACTTACAGGGTGAACGAGAAATGAACCTCAAGTCACTGAACCTCTGCTCTGGCAGCTATGTGTGCTCCATTTTGTTTAAACAGTGTACAAAGTGTTCGGATTAGCATCTGACAGTCAGCGCACACCAGATACATGTTGTTGTGATGGTGCTACTATATGGCCCTCAGGAATGTTAGCACTTTTATTTGAAACTCTGTTACTGTCCATCAATTTCTTGATTATTAGTAAATCATGTTTTTAAAACTTAACAGGTTCTACTAGAGGAATTTTGTATTTGGAAAAAGAAGAGCACAGAAAGCCCTACTTTGAACACCTGTAGATTGTATGTAAACACCAATGAAAAACTCATGAGCCAAGTGGCATATGTCTACAATTCCAGTATTCTGGCAAAGAGGATGACAAGTTCAAAGCTAGCAAGATCCTCTTTCAAAAAATAAAAACCTACAAGTGACTCAGCTCTTCTTTAAGCCCTGGTTTCTTTGCCTATAAAATGATAACAACAACGTAACTGAAAAATGCAGTCAGGAATTTAAAAGTCTAAGCACTCCCATCTCGTGCTCTGCCCAGGATTTCTGTTTTTAGCACTGATCCCAGCTCTCCTACCTTCATATCCTAAGTCCTTCACTAGCCCTGAGACTCCTTCTCCCAATCCTCGATTGTTTCATGGAAAGAGAAGGTACTCTTCTCTTGTCAACTCTGATACTAGCAGGTTTAGAAAAAGCATTCCAAGCATAGAACTATATTCAAAATGACTACAGATTTTTACCTAGCTCTATTGCTTACAGGCCACAGAGGTCGCTACCAACAAATAAGCGAACAAACAGAGAATTATTTGTGATTTAAAAACAGCCCAGTCTCCCCTAACCCATGTTGCCTCCCTGTATAATGAAAATATCATGTCTTTTCATTCTTGACTGTACTGGGTGATCATTTCTTTTCATAATCTTGATTTTTTTTTCTGAGTAGTTCTGAAGGGTTATGCTTTGGACTTACAATATTTGCAGCCAAGTGCAATCATGTTCCAACATCCTCATGAAAGTAGCCTTTCAAATCACTGAAAGAAAAACTAATTAAACAAGTTTAGCATTTATCATTTCTGGAGGGGAACCAAGCCCAGACAGTCACGCCAGTTGGTCTTAATCACAACCCCTTAATTTAATAACAATCTTCACTGGGAATTGTAACATCATGTGAGGTAGACCTGGCAAACTTTTTTATCCAGTTCCAGATGGGAAACTTAATTGATTTGTTCAAGTTTGTTCAAGGAGTTTTAAGGCACTGAGCAAGACGCAGAATCCTGCTGTTCCACCTCTACCAGAGTCCTACCACTGAGCCAGCACCCAAGGACCAGAGAAGGAAAGAGACTTCATTTTGTGTGGAAATATCAGCTAAATGTTTTTGCTAAATTTAAGTAATTTAAAGGATGTGATGCTTTCTTACTAAATCCTCTGTTCATCCTTCCCTTCCTACATTTTGTTCTCCTCTCTCTCTCTCTCTCTCTCTCTCTCTCTCTCTCTCTCTCTCTCTC
>NW_021604712.1:12180964-12182653 GCF_004785775.1 Grammomys surdaster | reverse complement strand
TCTCTCTCTCTCTCTCTCTCTCTCTCTCTCTCTCTCTCTCTCTCTCTGTGTGTGTGTGTGTGTGTGTGTGTGTGTGTGTGTCTATGTCTGTGACTGTGTGATTACAGTTCCCAGGGATGACATATTCTTTCTACATTATAAAGGAGAGATTAAAAGCCTGATATTGTTCAATGACAGTGTCACCACTTTCCCATGCTACTCAGAGGTAAACATCTTCGTCTCATCCTTCTTGTATTGTATGGTCCATTGTTATGGGGAGGACAGTCTATATCACACATGTGAGTTTGTCCAAGGGAGTTCTATGAAATCAGTAGTAATTCACAGGCATAGTACACCTATAACATGCTGCGAAGAGATAATTCCAGTGTGACCCAGTGGTAAGCATTATCTAGAATACAAATCACCATAGAGCACTTATTGATTTGGCAATCTGCATAAAGTATATTATTCAGCAAAGTAATGTCTAGAAATTACTTCTAACTCAATAAAGACATCCATAGGTGTGAGATAATAAATATAATAAGTAAAGTTCAGAAACATATGTAGATGCCTTTCAGAGGTTTTTTTTAGGATACTTAAACCACACTGCATGTGAATTAAACCACTCTCCCGCACCCAGGATAATGACAGCATAGAGACTTAGTTATATGAAAAATTCATTAAAATTTAGAGCAGATTTCCAGGCAGATTGAATGTTATCATTCCTCCTTTGAGAAAACACAGGTGGAGAGGAAGGGTCAGAAGTAGAAATTTCAGTATTGTAATTTTCATTTTTCTCTTCTCCTTATCCTATTTATAAAAGTAGAATGAAACCCACCCAGTTGTTCCGTTCTGAATTTATTTGGCTCACAGCCTTCCATGGCTTAAGATGACAAGTTGCCTTCAAAACCATTTGTCCATCATTTTCTGTATGACTGTTTGGTCTACTGAGCTTCAAATCTTACTTTAACACTGTCCCTACAGAAGGGTTTGCTATCTGCCTGAAATGAAGGTTTTTATTATAAACAAAAGAAGGAAACCCTATTTTTTCACTGTGAGTTCTCTGACAATGGGTCCATGTGTTTCCTCATTGTTGGTCTCCTATCCTCCTTCCCATCATAACAGAGGCTCATGGCTGTCTAGTAGGGCCCACTCAATAGAAGTCTGCTCTACTGATCCAGTCATATTACAGATATGGAGACTGAATCCTGTCCACCTGTCTATTTTCCAATAATTCTCTTCCCTATTCCAATCACAGATGGTGGAAGTCCTAACTAACTGGGGGCTTTCCAGAAAAGAAGGGGTTACCTAAAATGCCTGTAAAAATAAGTCTTTCTTTCTGTGCCACCTCTCCAGGCATGTGCTTGGCTTGGATCTGAAATCTTGACAAATGTATGAGGTTGGGAGTGGCACATGGAAGTATTTATTTCCTTTTCTATTCAATTTTTTATACAATACACTTTGATCATGTTTTCTAACTCCCAAACTTCACCCAGATCCATTTCATCTCCTTACACATCCAACTTCACTCTCCCTTCCTTCTACTGTCTTTCTCTCTATAAAAAAATTTAAACAAAAATGTAAGATAAAAATTAATAAATTAATAGCTCTCTCTGTCTCTCTCTGTGCCTGCTCTCTCTGTCTCTCTGTCTCTCTGTCTCTTTCTCTCTCTCTCTCTCTCTCTCTCTCTCTCTCTCTCTCTCTCTCTCT
>NW_021604712.1:12165125-12180954 GCF_004785775.1 Grammomys surdaster | reverse complement strand
CTCTCTCTCTCTCTCTCTCTCTCTCTCTCTCTCTCTCTCTCTCTCTCATACACACACACACACTATGGAGTCCATTTTGTAATTCTGGAGTATGGTCAAGCAGGGTCCACTTGCAATTCTCAGGACTAGGATATCGTCTGGTTTGCACCTGTGCAGGTCTTCTGCATGCTATCACAATCTCCATGAATTAACATGTGTGTTGATCTTACTGTGTCTAAGATATGCTCTTACCTTGGAGTCATCCCCACCACCTCTGGCTCTTACACTCTTCCTACCTTCTCTTCTAAAGAGATCACTGATCCTTGAGAGGGAGGGAATTTGATGAAGACGTCCCATTTATATCCCTCTCTGCACATTGTGCAGTAGTGGGTCCCAGTGTTGCTATTATTCTGCTAAAAGAACATAGCCAAAGAGATTCCTTATTACATATTTATATACTCCACAGCCAGTGAATCTCTCAACCCTTATGCAGTAGATGGTACTCAACACAAATGTATGATTTTTATTACATATTATTGCTATGAATGTGGCCTCATGCCTGCCTTGGGCTACAGCTTAAATCTCATTTTCAGATATGTTCACCTTTCAGCCATCTCTCATTGAGAATGTCTGTTCACAGACTCATGGCATGAGTTGCACCCAGGCCCCACATTAGATTGCAGATTGAGGCTTTCACAGTCCAAGTGAGAAGAGACTTTAAGGATACTGTAATTCAGGTAGTACATGTTCCCACAGCCTGGAGCACCCAGTAGACACCAAGGAAGTTACAGCAGAGCTATGAAGTTATGTGGCTAAAGAAGTTGTGACCTGAGCATCAAAGAGGAATGCATTCACAACAAAGGAGAAAGATATTTCAGGGAGAAAAACAATCAGATTTTCACAAGAAGCACATTCAGGAGTATTCAGGAGAATGTAGAGTCATTGTGAAGAAGAAGATATTGAAGCACACCTCTTGTGCCTGCTGAAGATGGCTCTGGCCTCCTGGTAAATGTTCCATTGTGGTGCTATAAAGGAAATTGTTTTCTAGTGTAGAAGATGCTGATAAAGTTAAACTTTCCTAAAAGTGATTCAAGGGAAATTCTACAGATATCATCACATTGCCTTATATTCAATCCCAATTTCATTTGGAATCAAATTCTCATTTATTTTATTCTTTATTGCATATATTAAGACATACATAACAATGAAGCTTTAAAAAAATTCCTGCCTGTACTTAAGACATACAATCTGATATATGGGATAATTATAAATAGTGAAGTTGTTTCTGAAGTGAAGCAATTAGCATGTAGCTTTCACATGGTTCCTCATGTGTGCATTTATGGCAGAACAGCCACAGTTTAGTCACTGAACACAGTATGGCGGTATTGGTTATGATTCCTGAGTTGTTTAATAAGCATCCAGACCTCCTCATTCTGTGTATCTGCTATTTCCTGTTCCTGAACCTGCATCTACCAATTTCCTCACCTTTCCCTTTCTTATTTTATTCTTCATTTGTACATATTTGGCTTTTGTAAACATTTGACCTATCAATGAGATCAAGCAATGTTTTACATTCTGACTTATTTAATGAACACAGTGTCTTCTATGTTTACCCATACTGTGGTAAATTATAGGCTCACCTCCTTTGCTAAAGCCAACATGGCACACACACACACACACACACAAACAGACATATATACACAGCCACTCACACACACATTCACATACACATTTATGCACACTCACGCACACATATACACACCACCACCAGCAGCAACAACAACAACAATGTCAGTTTGACTAAGAATGCCTTGCAGTTAGTGTCACTACTGGGGGTGGTATGGGAGGTGTACCTTTATGGAGCAGCTTAGGGAGTTTATATCTTGCCTTTCTTACAGTTTACTCTCTGCATCCTATTTGTTGTTGAAAATGTGACTTTATAGCTTCCTGTTCCAACCAAGTGCTAATGTTTCCTGCATCCTATGGACTCTCCACTGGAACCATAATCACAAATAAACCCTTTCTTCCGTAAGTTGTCTTTGCTCACAGTAGTTTATCACAGCAACAGAAAAGAAATTAATATACCAGGCAGTGGTGGTACATGGCTTTAATAAAGTCACTCAAGAAGCAAAGGCAGGAGGATCTCTGTGAGTTACAGGCCAGCCTGGTCTACTGAGCTTGTTCCACAACAGCCAGGGCTACACAGAGAAACTCTGTCTCAACCCCACCCACCACTCCTTCAAAAATCTAGAATATATGTCACATCATTTCTATATTTTGACCACTACATGTAATGATGCAATAGACATAGGAGATAATTTTGAGAGTGGTGATTTTACTTCATTCAAAAATCTACTCGGAATTTCAAATTTGTATATTGTTTTCAACAATGAATGCAAGGCTCTATTGTCTCTCGAACAGTGGATACAAAAGTTCTTTTTACTCCACATTCTGTCATAAACTTTTTGACAATAGCTATCCCAACAGATACGAAGTCACATCTCATAGTCATTTTGATTTACATTTCCCTGATGAACAGTGATGTTTAACTTACTTTCAACTAGCCTTTATTCATGTTTCTATTTTAGAGGAATGTCTATGTTGAATGGCCTTTCATTTTGGGAGCTGAGTATGTTTCTAGACATCAAACCTAGAGCCTTATATAGGCTGGACAAACACTTTACTTTCTTTTCTTTCCTTTTTTTTTTTGTTTTTAATTTTTGGGACAGAGTCTCCCTAAGGTCCCTGTGGGACTGCATAAGGGTATCCTGGGTCATGGTTGAGCAGGTACTTAGAACCCCGAGATTCTCTGTGGAATTCCTCATGAGAACCGGCAGGAGTTCAGTCCCTCCCATCACCTAAGATCCTGAAAAACAGTCACAGATCTCCATAGAGTCACCCAGGCGATAGGCCTCAGGCCTTAGAGATTTACATACTAATGAAGGCCAGAGGGCAGAGCAAATTAAACATTCCTCCCCCAGATCCTCCCCTAATCCTCCCCCTTTCTCCCTCCCTATATAACTCGGGACGGCCCTGAGTTTTTGGGGGTACGCCTAGATCCATCTATTATCCGTCATGTCAATAAACCTTTTTGGAACCAAGGACTTCCTCGTGTTACTGGGGCCTGCCGCCGCCAAGGCCCTCAGGCCGCTGGAACCGTAGGATCTCCCTCCCTGATGTGGGGACCCGCCACGGCGGCGGGCTTGCGCCGCTGTGGCGGCCTTTTTTTAATTTTCCCCACAGGTCCCTATACAAGAGCTTGGAAGCTTCCTGCTTTACCCACTCAAGTAGCTGCATTATGTACTTTGGACCCAAGGCTCAGTCTTCTTGCCCATTTTAGTTGAAAACACATATATACAGTTACTGAATTTTGTGAATCTTTATAAATCTTAGATATTAACTCTTATCAAGACATTGCCAAGATCATTGCCATATAGATGCGTTTCTGTTTTCTTCTAGGAATTTTATGGTTTCAAGTCTTACCTTTGGGTATAGCCTTTAGATTTTTTAACCATATGGAGTTGATTTTTGTGTATAGCATAAGGTCATCTCTGGATTTATGTTCTTGCTTGTGGAAATCCAGACTTCACAACACCATTTGCTGAGCAGACTGCCCTTTTCTCAGAGCATATTCCTGGCGTCCTATTGGAAATTGCTTGACTGAGTTTGGAATTGCATCTGGCCTCGTTTTTCAATCCACTAGGCTACCTGTTTGTGTTGATGGCAGTATCACAATGTTTCGATTACTGTCACTTTTGTAATACAACTCAAGTTGGAAGACATAAGTATTGCAACTTGGTTTTCCTCATTCAGAATTACTTTGATTGTCCCATGTTAGTGGTTACATACTGGTTCTCTGAAGTGTGCCACTGAAATTCTGATACCCACTCAGTCAGAGTTTGGACATTGCACTGGGGAGTATGATTTTTCACAATCATGAAAGTGGGTAATTTCCTACTGACTATGTTAGTTGTGGCTTTTTCCTAAATGGTTTTTGCCACATTGAAAACACTACATTCATACTCAAACTCTTGAATGTTTTCACCAAAACGATGTCCAGCTAGGTGTGGAAACAAACCTGTTTTCTAGTATTCCAAAGGTTGAGTCTGGATTATAAGACAAGACCCAAACTCAAAAGTAAATTAAAAGGTTTTAAATGTTATGGAATACCTAGTATGTTCTACTTTTCTCAATCTTTCTTCAACAAGGATGTGCTAGAGGGCAGCCTCTTCTATTCAATTTGTGGTGTCTCTATTTTGGGCATCAAGGGAATGCTGCACTTGTAAACTAAGTTTGGAAATATTCTACCCTGTAGTCTTTTGGGAAGAATTTAAAAAATATTAATGTTATTTCTTTTGGGGGACATTGATAGAACTTAGGCATGAGGTCATTTGGTCCAGAGTTTTTCTTTTGTGGAGAGATTTTCAATTAATCTTCACTATCATTGGTCAGTGTAGGTTCTCTGTTTTTCCCCCACTTAAACTTAGTAGATTGCATTTTCCTGGATCTATCTGTCTCCCATAAGCTGTTTTATTGGCATATAGTTGTTCCAAATATTCCTTTATGCTTCTTTGTATTTATGAGATGGCTGTTGTATTTCTGAAGTGTGCGGGGCGCGCGTGTAGTGGTCTCGCCGGCAAAAAACATACACACACGCGCGCACACACACACATCACACACACGCCAGAATCCTTCCGTATGAACACGTTTATTTCCCCAAAACCAAGATGGTGGAAGAAGAAGACGAGAAGGCATGGGAAAGCACTGCCTATATACCCCAGAGCGGGGTATTCACCCCCTGATTGGCTGCTTACTCGTAGCGCGCCAAACGCCGTGGGATGGGCTTAGTTTTGGCGGGCTTACCATGGCACATGCGCAGTTTACTTGGTACTAGGAAGAATTACGGGCGACAGCGCCACCTAGCGATGGCGGACTTTGTCAGCTCTCGTGGCGGCTCCCAACATCTGCCCCTTTTTGTTTAAATATAGAAGGTGGCAGGGGTCCCTGGGAAGGTTTCGTAACTCCCAATTTTGGGGAGTCTCACGGCGGGTCTGAGTCTCTTTAGAGGGCGGTGCTCAAACTCTTACCCGTCACGGGGTCAGCCTCCCCACCCGAGGCTGCCCTGTCTTAGGTGGCCGAGCCTTATCCGTCCACTCCGTTATTGACTTACCAGACCTTCTATCCGTGGAACGAACACCTTAGTGGGCAGGGACTGTGTACAGAAATGTTTGAGGCTTTACAGGGTGTCTTTACCAGAAGCCCTAGGGTGCAGCAGCTGAGGAATCTGTCTACTGGCTATTTCCTTTTAGATTTGTCAAACAGGCACTGGCTAATGTCCCGTGTCTAGGCTGACTGACATTTCTTCACAGCCAGCACCAAAGAATGGTGAGCGCTCTGGCTAGGCTACGAGGGTCGCGCACCCACACCTGGCATTCTTCGAATGTGCGCTCCAGGTTGTGGCCACTCGTAATGCCTGTCACCGGGTAATATCACCATTCGTGGTATACCTCTGGCATATGAGATCAGCTTATTCCCGTCGTTGGGATCAATTGACAGCCGGTCTGGAGACAAAAGGATGGAGTTATCTAACTGACTGCCCTTAGCCTGTCTAGCATGGTACCAGTTATGACTCAAACCCACGGCCTGATCAAGCAAATTCCATCTTGGGGGAATAAGCGATCAAAGAACCAACAGTTTAAAACCGTCTCCCTTACCCTACCAGGTGCAATGGAAAACACAAGTCCTCTGGGTGCAAGGGCTAAGGGGAACAGAAAGAGATGCAAACACCCATCCCTGTGCAATGGAGTCATCTCCTAGGGGTGCAAGGGCTGTTTGTCTCAAAACTCAGGTACCACAGCTATACAGACAAGAATCAGCCAGGTCGAGACTCCTCACTGACCCAGTGTATTGGGCAAATCTCTGGGGTGCAACGCTGATGGCCTAACATTTAGCATCACCACTCGCAAGGGGAGGACTGCTCATTTTTGAAGCAGTGAAAGCTACACTGCAGGGAAAGCCCCTAGTACTTTGGTCACAAACGCCTGGCCAATAATAGCCTTGCCAAGATTCTGTTGAGCTATGAGTTCGCAAACCAATCAAAGGATGAATACTAAACCACAACTTAGGGTAAACTAAACAGGCTTACTCCCACTTACTTAAAAAAAAAAAGGAAGGGGGGGAAAAGGAAAAGAAAGGAAGAAAGCTGAAGAATTCTGGGAGGACAGTCCCTCAGTCAGGAACAGATCCACGTGCGTCGAGTTGATGTTCACCACAGCTGCTCTCAATTTTCTGAGTGTCTCACTGAAGTTTTCTGAGCAGTTTCCTGTAAGATACTGAAACAATTTTCTGGACAGATTAGTTACACGAGTAAAGTTTTTATACTGTACACTGGTGATGTAAAGTGTACCCAGTTTTTTCTCACATCTCAATTGGGCTAGTTGAAAGAGGATATCCAATCTCTCTCTCACTAAATCAAGGTGTTGATTAAGGATCATTAGCCCGCCTTTTTGTTGGGTACTGGCGGAGGATTGAAGGTTAACAGTCTCTGCCACCGTGGCTGACAATTGGGGGTAGTGCCCACCTGAACAGAAGTTGACATAGCAATCTCAGTGGCAGTGGCGGTAACGACACTAATTAATATCGTTGTCACTATGGCTGTAGTTATCTCAAAATCTCTTTTTTGTCTAAATAATGACAAAGTGGAAGGAGTCTCCATGGGGATGGGAACCCATCGCGTGACTCTGGCAACCATAGTGCAAGTGAATCTTTAGAATTCCAACACTGGGACATCCAGCAGGTTTTATTGGTACAATTCTTAAAGGTGGAATTTGATAAAATAAACAAAAATACTAGGAACCTGTATCCCTTGGATCAGTACAAGGGCTATCATCAGAGCCTGGAGGGTCTGTCTGGGTGTCACCTTCCAGTATCGCGAGTCGCCTCGTCAGCCGCTCTGGTAGCCAAAACGGATTGTCTTCTTCCTGTGGAAACACACAGACCGCTCCCCTGGCTTTTAATAAAATAGAATCTGGACTTTTTCATTGTCCAGTCAAGATGTCTTTTTATTTGACCATTTCTTTTGGCCTGTCAAGCTGAAAATGAGGTTTTAGCCAATTAATATCTGTTAACAACTTTTGAAAATCACTTTTCTGGAGCAACAAGTACTCTAAAATCTTAAAGCTCATTGTACTAGAGCAAGGGCTTGTGGAAAAACTCCTTTAGAGAGATCAGCCAATAAAATATACAACGAATAATATATACTGAGAGATTTAAACGCCTTAACCTTTTGTATTAAAGCAACAACAAATTTTTTAAGGCCATTAATTATTCTTTGAGGCAAGCTTTTTTAATGAATGGCTTCATGGGCTCTCAAAATTCACAAGTAATTTCACTTAATGTAAACCTCTCACCTTTACCAGGAGGTAAAGGAACTATATAAAACAGTCTTTTAAATCTATAATAATTTTTTATATGTATTTACTAGAATGGCAGCTGGAGTAGGCAAGTCAGGCTGTAGTGTCCCATTAGCCTTATAAATCTTAAATTTGAACTTTCTCTGTGTAGCCCTGGCTGTCTCGGAACTCACTCTGTAGACCAGGCTGGCCCTGAACTCAGAAATCCGCCTGTCTTTGCCTCCCAAGTGTTGGGATCAAAGGCGTGTGCCACCACTGCCTGGCCCTAGTGTTTTTTGATTAATTGAATAACCAACTCTTTTTAGCTGAGTGAGGCATCAAATAAAGCTAAGCTGAAGGCAATCTTGTCCTCTAATAATTGTTAAATAGCCCCAGTTTCTTTTAATTATTAAGTTAAGATCAGGTCTTTTGTTACTAATAAGACCTAATACACCAGAGGAACCAAGGTCATTTTGTCTTCCATTACACTCAACAATTTTGGCCTGGCCCAAAAGCTGCTTTGAATTTCTTTGAGTCTGAGGCTGACCCCTCCCTAAGGAACAAGCAAGGCAATAAACAAATTCTAGAGAACACCCTTTTTGAGGCGGGACAGGACAAGAGGAATATCTGAAATCTAAGCTCCTGTCTCAACTACTGTTACAGCCTTAATTTAAATGTAAATGTTTTAATTTTGGCCTATATCCTGAGGCCTGGCCCAAGGATTATCCTTCTTGCACCAAGGACAGGTGTGTCAGGTAACCTTGGTCACCTGGCTGTTGTTTAAGCCTCTGTTCTTGGGACAGTCACTTTAAAAACTATCTAAATTTCCACATTTAAAACACTCCCCATCTCTATGGCTCTGTGTAATTATGGTCAGACCCTGATTGTATGAGGGTGCAATTTCATTGCAAAGACAAGTATCTAAGTCTGTCTTTGCTTGTATGTTCTGAGGGCCGTGTGGGCAGTTCAACCTGATTAACATCACACTGACCTTGTCTTACAAGCACGTTAAGATCTGTCTTCGTGTCTTAATTTAAATGTAAACGTTCTTAATCTTTAGCAGGCCAGCATTGTATCACAACCCGTTTTAAATATTTTTATTTAACTCTACTTGCTGTCTCCCTTTCCATAACATGGGCGAATCAAAAAAATTTTAAACTCAAGATTACAACTGTCAACTGTAGCCAATGGAATACTGGCAGTTTAACTAAACTTTTAAATATCTTTTGTAACATTAGCGTGTAACCATTAATTTTGAGAAGCAAAAGCAAAACCAACTTAAACAATCTATCTTTTCTAAAATCAACACCAAGCAGACCACCCCTATGTTACAAAGTTTTGTCACCAATTCTCTACACATGAATGCATGAAGCAGCTTTTAATCTCATTGAAGAGACATTGGTCTAAAATCTTATTTTTTATATACCTGGTTTCTGAACGACTCCAACACTGAGCTAGTTCCACGCCACCTTTCGTTATCAAAGTTGTAAATTTTTAATTACACCCAATAATTTAAGCCAATAGTCTATAACCAAGACGTGTAGAACATTTTTATACTTTTAAAACCAATCTGAAACAACAATGAAATGGCTATATATCTTATTTTTAGATCAAACAAAATTTCTTGTCTTTCTAGCTGTAATTTCAAGAGAAAAGCACTTTGTCACAGAGGTTTTTCTAGGACAAAACGACTCTTAGCTTCCTTATAAAACCCAAAATGCTGCTGGTCTCTTTTAAAAGCAGCTTATGTCAACCTCAATTCCTGAAAAGACCTTTTTTGCTCCCAAAGGTTGGATCAAGCAGTTTTAACGATCTTTCTTTTTGAACACGTAACAAACACAGAACATTTAGACAACGAAACAAAAGGCAAACACAACACGTGGACATTGGCGCGCCAAGGACAAGAGACAAAAAGGACTCTAAGAACTACAGAGAATTTTAGGACTTTTCCCGAATTCTCTGCTTCTAGATGAACTCTGAAATAGCCTTTTCATTCTTTTTGCTGACACAGCTCAGAGAGAGGGCACCTGTATTTTTTTTTTTTTTAAAACTCTTTCTCTCTCTCTCATATTTAAAATGTAACTTTTCATCTCGTTCATTGGAGATGTAGCGGGCAGCTAATTTAACACTTCAATACCCTGCTTTCTAATTCTTTTTAACCCTGCTCTTCCCGCCTGAAGCGGCTTTTCGGCCACAGGCAATGCCTGTTTAGAATTCTCCTGACCTATGTTTCGCTGTTACCTCCTAGGCAAAATCTTCATTCACCTAGACTGACTCTCCCGAAACATTCTTCTTGTAAACACAGCCTCTAATTGACCGTCACTAACGCAAGCACTCGATCTCGTGGCGGCGGCCGGCTGGCATCTATCCTCCCCATCCCTCTCTTCATCTGAGTCCTCTGACTCGGAAGTTAGTCCCTCCGACTCAGAGCTATCACGCCGTAAAAACCCCGGCTCCTTTACCGGATAAAGAGATCTTTCTCTGAGGCTTACTTCCCTCTCTCTCCCAAGAGTGTTTTTCCTCTTATCTATCATCCCCGTGGGTTGGTCCTCGGGGAGGCCTGATTTCTTAAATTTCCCTTTTCTTTTCTGAATTCCTAAGCGCTTTCTTCCTTCCTCTGTTTCTGACATGTGGGCCCATAATTCGTCTATCACTCCCCAGCCCGCCGCCATAACCGAGCAGCTTTTCTCATCCTGCAAAACCAGAAGGAAGAATACCAGCACTGTCTGGGGAGGGAGACGAAAAAAATCAAGACCAAACATTATCTCTCAGAGAACATTACCCCGTCATACGGTTCTGGATTCACTCCACGCGTGAGAAAACGAGCGGAGGGTCTTCTTTAAGCAGCGCCGGCAATCGATGGATTTTCCCGGGTTTCACGGCACCAAATGTGCGGGGCGCGCGTGTAGTGGTCTCGCCGGCAAAAAACATACACACACGCGCGCACACACACACATCACACACACGCCAGAATCCTTCCGTATGAACACGTTTATTTCCCCAAAACCAAGATGGTGGAAGAAGAAGACGAGAAGGCATGGGAAAGCACTGCCTATATACCCCAGAGCGGGGTATTCACCCCCTGATTGGCTGCTTACTCGTAGCGCGCCAAACGCCGTGGGATGGGCTTAGTTTTGGCGGGCTTACCATGGCACATGCGCAGTTTACTTGGTACTAGGAAGAATTACGGGCGACAGCGCCACCTAGCGATGGCGGACTTTGTCAGCTCTCGTGGCGGCTCCCAACACTGAAGTTTTATTATGATTTAGTATTACCTAATATGGCCAAATATTAGTTAATTCTGCTTATTTGGAAAAAAACATTAATATCAAATTTTGCTGATTCTATCAATATTTTTGTTTTCTATTTGATTTATGTATTTTTATTTCCCTCCTCCATCTAATTTGATATTTGGATTGCTCCTCCTTTTATAGCCTCTTGGGATATAACATTAAGCTACTTATTTGGAGTGTTTCATCTTTCCAAAATCGGGTATTTATTGATTGTACTCTCTAGGTATCTTTAACTTAAGTGGTAAACATGCATAATATTAACTTACATAAGTTGTAAAATTTTATTGAACTAAATATACAACTGACACACAAATATTATAAGGCACACTAGGGAAGTCTGAATAGGATTGATGTGTTATAGCAATGTCAGTCTTTTTAGCTAAGACATTGTGCTAATGGTTTCAGAGCATTTATACTGAGAAACTTAAAACTATTCTGTATTGTTGCTTACAATTATGGGTAAAACTACATTATCCTAAACAACAATTTAAATTTGAAGACAGAAAAAAAAACAGAATAACACCTAATTATCTTTCTACTATCTGTATATTTATCTGTCTATGTGTCTGTCTATCTATCTATCTATCTATCTATCTGCCATTCTTAAGGAATCATTTGCAATTTTGCAGAGGTAGGGTAAGGTGGTAACCCTACTTCTCTTGGAAGGGTCTATAATTAATCAATAAATCTCCAAAATTTAGTATGTAGTATACAAAACTCAATTTCCCACTGCTGGATGGTAAACGAGACATGGTTAGCCATCATATGTCCAACTCTGGACTTTTTATAAGCAAAATCTTAATGTGAATCAAGCTATTTAATGATTTTTACAAGAAACTAAGTTACTGTGGTAAATTACTCTACTGCATCTCAGATTTTAAATAATAGGTCAAAAGCCAGGCTGAACCTTACCTAGGTATGTAATAGTATGGGATGAGTGAATACATGCTGTAGCACAAAAATGGAGGCCTAAGAACAAACCATAGATGTCAATACTCTCTCCTTCTACTCTGTGAGTCTTGGAGATCAAACTCATGTTTTCTAGCTTTATGGAAATGCCTTTACCCACTGACCATCACACTACTCATCTCACTATTACAAAGTATCTGCATTGACCTTCTTTCTCATTTCAAAACAAAACAATATTTAAAAACTCTTTTATAGCATCAGTAGAAAACAAGATGCTTCTTTCCTTTGTGTATGCATTCATGCCCCAAGTTTCATTACTAATGATGCTGTAAATATTAGGTGTAGGTCATGAGGTATATGAACTCTGACTAACCCTAGCCCTTCTAGAGACTATATTCATTAGGTCCTGTGACATTCTTAACCAAATTTAGGATGTTCCAAAGACCAAAGTCCACTTATGCAAAGAGTTCTTCATACTTTCTACCCATGAGCTTACACCTATGGAAAAGAAGATCTTGGATAAGCAGAATACAATTTCCTGGATTGATTCTCAGAATGGATGGTGCTGCAAAGACAACTGCATCTGTGGACCACAGGAAGTCACTAGACTTAGTGTATTGAAAGAAGCTGGTCTCAGTCTAAAGTTGTCTGGTTTCTCTTAGCAACTATCATACATTGCTACTCAAGTGGACAAGAAAACAAAAGTAATGTTTGGAGAGGCCTAGAGGATCCACAGACATGACATCCCAAGGAATCAAGTAAGTGCTTTGCATTTAGGGGAAATTATATACATGAACAAAAGTACACAGAAATCAAATCCTATATAGATGTAGCACTTTGTTTGGAAGAACAGTTATGTCTCGTGCTCACAAATGACCCTGTCCACAACTATTGACACAGGCAAGCAGAGTCAGCATCTAGTCAGCGGCAAAGGTAAAAATGATTCTGCACAGTGCTTCTTTTCAGATCTTAATTTGGCTCCCTGCCTTAATGTGTTTTGCCCAGCCCTGCCTCCTCAAACATAGAAGGAGTTAGGGTTAGACACAGATTAGACTGTATAGCGACTGGAGACATCATCATTCCAGTACTAAAAAGTACCTCAGCTTTACCCCCACTCCTGAATACCCTCCTTATTAGTCATATCTATTTCACCCTACTGTAATCCTCATTTTAATTTTCTTCACTTGCCTCACTTATTCCTTTGCCTCAATCTGCTTTCTTCTCCCATCACTGATCTTTCTTTTCAACTTTCCCTTTATCCTGCCTTCCTGCTGAAGTACTCCCCACCATGATCACAGACATTAACAAGTACACCCAGCACAGCCCAACAAAGACCCATTCCTGTACCTCCAGATACATTTAGGTCTACTTTGTGCTCCTCTGTAATTCAGCAGCAACTTCCATTGTCACAGAAAAATATTTGGAAATAATCTTATAATTTATCCTACACACTAAAAAATGAGAACCTAGTCAGTACCAAGTAATATTGAGCAAGATCCCTACGTAAACAACCACTATATAGACTATAATTTTAAAATGCAGAAATGCAGACATGTGGTTAAGTCCCCAAGGATATATGTCTAGAGACTGTCAAGGAAAAAAATCTCTGTTCCTCTCTGCTCTCTTCAGCTGTAAATACAGGCTAGGTTTACATAAAGGCTCCAGGTTCCAAAGGACCCAAGCTGCAAGTATTTTTACTTCTGTTCTTCATGATTTGGGGAATACAAAAGTTCTCATCATTCTTTTTCCACTTCCTCTTCAAGCTGTCCTCCAAACAAACTGTCTCAAAGATTTATGTTCTAAGTCTTCAACCATTCTGGTTGAGCATAAAGCTGGCTGAACCAATGACATCCCAAGGTCCATAGTTTCAGGAAACTTCTTCTCTGCTGGTGTCATCAGTCATATATATGATGAACAATAATCACAGAGAAATGGCATTAACTCGGTCCTCCAGGAGCCTATCATACCCGAAACATGAGAACATTGGAGAGAAGTGGACTCAAAATGAAACCAGGTGACTGGCAGAACCTCAGGAAGTTCAATCATTGTGGAAAATGTTTAAGCACAGATGTGGCTGCCAAAGGCAGCTATGTTTCCCGAGGCTTGTAACATGCTTTTTCTTTTTTTTTTTTCTTCCAGTTCAGAAAAAGATAATAAGGAATTTCTACATTTCTTTGACAATTTCTCCATTCTCTAAACATCAAGAGCATCTGTGCCTGCTACTAGCAGTCATCTTCCCATCACAGCTTCCTGGAGCAGCCTTTTGTTCTTAGGGCCCACCCCTATTCTCTAGCTAGCAAAGTGAGTAGATAGAGACACTCAGAAACAGTGAAGCATCACACCAGAACTGAATTTCATGGTGCCTTCATCCTCTAAGTTGATGCTTTCTACTTAAATTTTTATCTTCTGCTGGAAAAAATAAACTCGGTTCTGTTACATGCATTGTTCCCTCTTATAAAGGATTGTGTGTGTTTATGGACTAACTTTAATAAACCTTTCTTCATCTGTTACCTGCTTTCTTGGATCCAGTAGGACGTCTAATCACCAAGGAAGTATAGTTTCTTTGTTCAAACATACATTCTCCTTGTTGATGTGTTTGATAAACAAAATGTCTTCCAAATGGCAGTCTTTAAAAATCCTGCTCCAAACTCTTTTGTTTTGCTTTTACTTTCCCAAGAAAACTAAATGCATCAATAACCAGCAGAAATAAAGCTTGTTGAAAATGTGGTTAGGGTTACAAAAATCAATTAGAACTTGGTTAATTGGTATTGAAAGTTCAGTGACAAATGAAAATGAGAAAGAACACATGCAGTCTTAAATAGATTTTAAGAGAAAAACTGTGAATTCTATGACTAAAAGTGGTATTTTATGCCCTTCTTCCACCATGGCTAATTGGGTTAAGTTGTCATAGGCTAATCCAGGAAATTTAGGACATACTCACTGGTGCTCACCTTATGTCCTTCCCACCATAAGTCAAAAGGTCAGAGTTTACAAAGGCTGAGGGAAGTTGCTGCTGGATTCTTAAGCTAAACCAGCCAAGTTATAGAACCAAAACCTCAGCAATGTCCTTGCCAGGACTGATACACTATCACCCCTTAAAGTGGGGAAACACGAGAATGTTCTTTCATGTAACAAGAACATTAACCTTCAGCTTTTTTATTTTCTCACTCATGGCTCTAAGTTCAGCAATCTGAGAAGTTAGCCATTCGGCTGTAATACAAATTCACAGGTATATGTTTCAAGGTTCCTTCTTTTCTCTCTTACAGAATGTTTATTATATTATAGCTTAAACATCATGTCTGTGCATATGATTCTCAAATCAAGCTTTTTCTGCTTCTGCTAATTTATTTTAAGCCATGTCAATGACTGTGTTTGGAATCTCTGTAGTATATTCCATATTGAATCAGTAATTTCAATTTCTGTTTTCATAGTCACTGAGAAGATCTACACAGCCACACAGCTTATTCTATCATTGTTATGTTCCAGCACTTCTCCGAAATGGAGGGATAGTGTTTACTATAGCAGTTCAGTGTCCAATACAAAAGGGGCCTGTGGCAACTCCAGAAACTTCTACCTTGGTCACTATTGATAGCCTTCAAGATCAGAGTTATATCTCTATGGTACTTTTCTACAATTAGAAACAAATTCTGTGGCGTGTTCCGAAAATTACAGACTCTATTACCCACATGGAGGGTGTGACAGGATACATAAGCACATGCCTATAGGAAGACAAAGAGCTGTAGCCTTGTGATGCCAACATGCAACCCCCTTTCCTATCGCTATAGTTATTGACAAACCTTGGGAGTTCCTAGACACTCAAGATCACCTTTGTTGGGAGCTGACTCCTAGCAGAAAGCGGCTGTCATGTTTGCAGCCATCTCAGGCCATATATCCTGACAAGAGACTTGTTTTCAACAGCCTACAACAGCTGAGCACACTCTGATAAACATCTTGCTTCTCTCACATATCTTGTTTTGCTGCTTAGTGCCCCCAGCTGCAAGGCGCACGTGGTATCCACTCTGCAAGGCATGTGGCACAGTGCCTTCAGCTGTGTTCCCCTGCTTGTCCACGAGGGCAAGGCACGTGGTAAAGTGTATAAATACCCAGGATTTCCTTTCAACACACAGAGAGAGAGAGAGAGAGAGAGAGAGAGAGAGAGAGAGAGAGAGAGAGAGAGACTGAGAGAGAGAGACTGAGAGAGAGAGACTGAGAGAGAGAGACTGAGAGAGAGACTGAGAGAGAGACTGAGAGAGAGAC
>NW_021604712.1:12128120-12165115 GCF_004785775.1 Grammomys surdaster | reverse complement strand
GAGAGAGAGACTGAGAGAGAGACTGAGAGAGAGACTGAGAGAGAGACTGAGAGAGAGAGACTGAGACTGACTGACTTGATTAGACTCTATCTTGTCTCTATTTTTCGAATCTCTCACCTCTCCATCCCCACTCTCTCTCTTGCTAAACCCTGACCCGAGGACCGGAGCAGCAGAACGGGCGTTACAAAGTGGTGCTCAATGTGAGGCAGCAAGAACGAGAAACCCAGTGAGGGACGTTACTGGAAGAAGGGTCAACTGAAAATTCAGAAGTGAAACAGAGGTGATTGCCACGGGAAACTGCCGTGTGGTGACCAGTATGTCATAGTAATGAAAATGGGGCAAGAAATAAGTCAGCAAGAACTGATGAAAAAGGCTTTAAAGACTAGAGAAGTAAACTGCAGGCTGCTCTGAGTCAAGAGAGCCAAACAGATAAATAAATAGAAGGTTGCTCTAGGCAGAGACCTGAACAGAAAGATAGTGTTAATCAGTTGTATTAGGTTGATTTAACTTTCAAAATGGGTGAGATTCTGAGTTGTGTAGTTATATATTTTTCCTCTGGATAAAAGGTCAATGTAAAGGCTTTTCTGGTTACTGGCTCAAGGATAGGCAGATTTGGGAAAAAAGGTTTTTCTATGTGTTTTCTGAAGAGGTCATTAAGGTAGTAGTTATATCTTCCAGAATTATATGGATCAGACATGACAGAGGTAGGCCTCCAGAAGACTCGATTCCAGAGAATCAAACAAAATAATTATCTTGATACTAAAATGTGTTTTGAGATTTGTATATTACAGAATACACAGCTTTGGTGAATGAATTTTCTTGTCACCTGCATGTCCACTGATGTCCTGGACTTCCAGCTGGATGTAGTTAAGACAGACATCAGAGGCTTATCAATTTACCTTTCCCCTCATCCCTCTTCTAATATCTCAACACCCATATTCAGCTTGAAGAAGTTAATGAAGAGTCGGTGTCCCAATTCCCTGGACTTGGGGACTGAGGTGGTTAATAATAGACTGTCTTTCTAGGAAAAAGTAATGGTTTTATTGGAACAGGAAGGAAGAACTAAAATTGATTACACAGCTATAATCTACTGGTAGAAATCTGTACAATTGTTACTAAGCTGATACAAATTCAAGGACTTCATTGGTATAATTCTATTAATTCAAAATTTGTGGGTACAAGACCTTTAACTTCTCCAACAGGGGGAATTGTGTGCTGCCCTTAAAAAAGAGTGTTGCTTTTATACCAACCATTCAGGCATTGTTAAGTCTTTTGTCTCTCGGGTTCATGCTGTTCAACAAACTGATGGCTTTTGTATGACAACAGAAACCCATACAAGTCCATATTTATAGGCTGGAAGTAGGGGGACTCTAAAACCTCTGTCATGTAGACGGACGAGGATTAACCCCTAACTTACACACTAAGCCGGATAGTCAATGACGGGTAAGAGAACACCTCAAGATCCTTGCCCCTAACTGGGAGGCCTCGCCATCCCAAGACAGTAGTTCAACCAATGACTGTTGAGTATATAAAAATGGGAAAGGGAGACTGGGGTCCTTTTATCTGACCTAAGGCAGGCACGGTTTCCGTAAGTTTTCCCAGCCTTCCCTTTTGAAAAAAAAATTTAAAAAGGGGGACCTGTTAGGAGCTGACTCCTAGCAGAAAGCACCTATCATCTTTGCAGCCATTTCAGGCAATATACACTAACAAGAGACTTGTTTTCAACAGCCTACAACAGCTGAGCACACTCTGATAAACATCTTGCTTTTCTCACATATCTTGTTTTGCTGCTTAGTGTCCCCAGCTGCAAGGCACATGTGGTATCCACACTGCAAGGCATGTGGCACAGTGCCTTCAGCTGTGTTCCCCTGCTTGTCCACGAGGGCAAGGCACGTGGTAAAGTGTATAAATACCCAGGGTTTCCTTTCAACAGAGAGAGACTTGATCAGACTCTATCTTATCTCCATTTTTTTCATCTCTCGCCCCTCCATCCCCACTCTCTCTCTTGCTAAACCCTGACCCGAGGACCGGAGCAGCAGAACAGGCCGTTACATACCTTAACATAACTATGTGAAGATTCATTCTCTCTCTCTCTCTCTGTCTCCTCCTTTCTTCCTCTTTCTCCTCCCCTCCATCTCCCTCTCTCTCTTCTTTTCTAATCCCATGAGCCTCACAATGCTATACAATCATTCTTCTACTGAGCAGTATCTCTGCCCTTCAATACGAGGACTAAGCTTTACAACGAAGAAGTGCCAAGTCCTTCACTGAAATGTGCCACACACTGAACTCCTTCTTATTCAGCAATGATCTGATAAAGCAATTCTAAGACATCTCAGAGTATCTGCTGAGTAGAGGGTGGAGAAAGAGAAGTGACAAGAGAAATTTATGTTATTAAGAGCTTTGGTTTAGGGCTGGGGAGGTGACTCAGTGGTTAAGAGCACTGACTGGATTCCCAGAGGTCTTGAGTTCAATTCCCAGCAACTACATGGTGGCTAAAAGGATGGACGGGGACCAATGGTGGAAGGGGAAGTCTCAGGGGGCCCATGTCGAGGCATCTCCCTGAGAGACCAGCCACACGATGGTATAACATAGAATAGAGTTTATTCAGGATATGGGGAGGGGAGCCAGGAGAGTAGTAGAGGCAGAGAGAAGAGAGAGAGAGCAGAGAGCAGAAGTAGAGAAGTAGAGGCCAGCCATGACCACGTGGAGAGAGTGAGAAGGGAAGGGGCAAGGGCAGAGGGGATCTGCAGGTGCAGGAGTAAGGGGGCAAAAGGAGCAAGAGAGAGAGGAGGGAGCAGGCAGCCCCTTTTATAGTGGGCAGGCGTACCTGTCTATTGCCAAGTAATTGTGGGGAGGATCATACCTGGCTGTTGCTAGGTGACTGTGGAGGTGGAGTTTAGACAGAATACTAACATTCCTTCATTTTGCTTTAATTCAAAAAAATTAGAAAGAGGTGACAGCGAAGCAGGAATAGGGTCGTCGTGGTATCTGGCTACTTCCTGCTGGCATTGGGGGCAACGTGTCTTTACATGTTAGTATAAGTCTGAACTCAGTGACGTCACATTCAGGTGCCAGGTGACTTCTGCATCATCACCGAGGCAACCAAGACAACACTCCCACAATTCACCTATTTCGTTCACCTGTACCTGGGAAAAAGTTACGTCATCATCCGCTCCGACCCGACCTCTCTCTGCTTCCTCCCGCCACTCTTCCCACTTCTTTCTCCCACCCCCTGCCCTAAATAAACTTCCTCCCATGGAATCGGGTCGATCTCATGCTGTCTGTCCAAACTGTGTGCCAAAATCTTACAGTGGTTCACAACCATCTGCAATGGAATCTGAAGCCCTCTTCTAGTGTGTCTGAAGAGAGCAATGGTGCACTTATATACATTAAATAAATAAATAAATAAATAAATAAATAAATAAATAAATAAATAAATCTTTTTTAAAAAGAATTTTGGTTTAAACTAACAAAAGCAAGAGAAATTGTTATATATTACTTTTTCATATGGGAAAAATTAGCAGCCAGGAAAAAATTCTATCTATTTGTAAAAAGAGCCAATAAAGGAGGTGCATGATCTTTCCTTTAGGTTATCTTCCCACCTCAAGACTGGTTTGTGTTGACTGTGTTCTTGTCCATAGTTAACATAGGGCCAATGAAACTTATATGTACTTTTGTTCTCCTCTATGTTTCCTTAGCTAATTCTTAGATGCAGGAAAACATTTTGTTTATGTCTACCCTTGCTGCTTGTGGCTCAGGGATGTTATCCTAAGTTGTGTCTTATGCTTTAGACGAGTCTTTGAACAAACTTAACAAAATACTTTTTCTTTTTGGTCTATCACTATCTCTAAGCTTTAATATAGAAAAGTATTTGTTGGGCATTTACCTTAGTACAGGTATCTGGAAGATACTATAGGTGCAGGGTTCTTTGAGCCTGTGAGGTATGGTGTGCTCTGTCTTCTGAGTGTGGAAAAGTGATAAAATAATCACATAAGTAATAATTACACTTCTCATTGACTTCGATTAGGGTGTCAAAAATGATGCCTCAAAGGAGTGACATTGTAGGAGGTAGGGAGGTGGCTAAATAGTTGCAGGGCTTACACATAAACAGTAAGTGTAAGAACCAGAGTTGAGATCCCAGACTTCATGTAATACTGGGTATATGTGGTATCCCATCTGGAATTCCTTGTCTCTGAATTTAAGACAAGGGGTCAAAAAAGAATTGAATGTCTATGCTAATCATATTGGTGAGGTCTGAGTTCAGTTGAGAGTCTGTTTCAGTGACTAAGGCTGAGACTAAACATGAAAGAATCTTGCATCAGCCTCAAGCCTCTAAATGTGTGCTCACATATGAAAACATGTATCCCCTACATATGGAAATACAGATATGAATAACACACACACATATATCAATGACTGCAAAAAATCATATGGAAACCTTCTACTATAGAAATTTCCTAAAATATATCTATTCTGATATATAAAAATAGTCAAAGTGAAACTATCCTATAACAGGGCAACAATGCCCATTAGACATCAGAGGTTACCTCTTTTGGCATTCGTGGCCAGTAAAATCCCAAAGATCTCCAAACATTACAGGTTATTGCTATTTTTTTGTTACCCTCCAGAAGTTAATAGTAAAACTATTGCTGAAGACAGCACATACTTGAGTCATAGACCATGAAGAAACCAACTGATACTGGGAAGCTTTATTCCTATGGCTAGTTTTCATGCCACCAGAAGGGAAAAATAATCACACATCTTACCTAGCTTTGAACTCTGTAGCTACAGTAACAACTGAACTTGCAAAGCATATCCACAGGTATAATAGTGGAAGAAATATCAGGGTATAACCAATAGTTTTCTAACTTTATTTAATCCTTGCTCCACACACTGAAATCCATACCTGACACTATTATTGGGTCAAGAACATATGGCTAGACAGATTATGGAACATAGGAGAAAATGCTGTTATTCTATAAATGAACACAGTTTTAAACTGATTCACTCATAGCTTACAACATCTCTTACCCTTCATCAGATAAGCTTCTGTTTTCAGTAGATGATGATCAACATAGTGATCCACAGTTGGCTGAGATACAGAGAATGAAACACCATGTTCAGCCTCAAATGGAAGGGGGGGAAGGGAAGGAGGGAGGGAGGGAGGGAGGGAGGGAGGGAGGGAGGAAGGGAGGAAGACTTTCCTTCAAACACTCAAGGATATTTGCAGAAGAAGGGCAGAAAGGGTGTGAGAGTCAGATGGTGGGTGACCATAAAGAAACTATAACTATAGCTTCTGGATACAAAAGAACAGTTGCACACATGAACTCATAGGGATTTGTGACACCATGTAAAAGATCTGTGTAAGCATAAACTAGACCACATCCAAGTATAGAGAGGGGAGTTTGGCACTGGTATAAATTTGACTCCTAGCCAAGCAGCTATTGGTAATTCTTAGCTACTGTAGAGAAAAGGTCAGTTTTTTCTAAATGTGTAGCCTCTAATAAGTTAATCATGCTACAGTAAAAGACCAGGCAGTCAAAATTATTTGGACAGCACAAATTGACCTTGATGGCAACAAAACAATCCACAAAACTGGGTAAAGGGGCATGGGTAGGTAGGTATGGAAAGTCTGGGGAGAATAGGTAAAGCATGTATGAAATTGTTAAAGAGCTAATTTTAAAAAGAAAGGGAAAATATCATTTTAATTTTAAAAGAATGTAAGCAGTAATATAGTTGGCCTCTGAAAATGGTGGGCTCCTCCTAGCCTCGAGGATATGCATATTATTGACTGACGGGACAAACCTGAAGTGTTGCAGGAGATGGTGATAAGAACAGAGGCCTTAGGGAATGAGCTGAGAGTGCCAAGCTCAAGACTTTGGGACAGATATACTTTCTTATTTCCTTGACCTGGTGAAGTTAAGAAGAGCAGATGACAGGAAATTAATAGGAATCTCCTAGGTAAGCTAGCAGAATAAACATGGGATATGTAGAATCCATGGCAGCACAGCAGCAGAGAGAAAGGAAGAACATGGCTCTGAGCCTGAGATCCTGGTGTTGAGGACGGCAGGGGGCCAGCCACAGCAAAACTCCACAGCACCTTCTGAATTGTATGCTATTAAGAAAGAAAATTCTCATTTAGACCAGCAGCTCTCAACCTGTCACCTTATGAAGTAGCAACAAAAATAATTTTTTTGGTTGGGGATCACCACAGCATGAAGAATTGTATTAAAGGGTCTCACCATTAAGGAGGTTAGGAACCAATGATTTAGACACAAAAATTAAAGCATAGCACAAACAAAGAAATGAAACCAAAATCAGCAGCTTGTCCTCTGGGCTTGTAGGACTCCTTTAGGAAGACACACTTACCTGCTGATTCTCATCACTCATCACCCTCTGGAGCTTTCTGTCTCTTGCTTCTTGTATCTTGATTTAGACAGGTTACATCTCACTTTTCTTCATCCAATCTCTCACAATTTTTCAAAATTTCTTTGGGGTTAATTTCCGATTTATAACATTTTTCTGGGTTCTGTGAACCTGTGCTTCTAATTGCATAAATTAAACAGGCTCTCATTTCACTTATATGAGAGAAAGAAATTCTTGTCTCTACCTTTCTCTTCTATTTCTAATTGCTGAAGCTAAAACACAGCTTTCATATTTACCATGTTTGAACAATATCTCTCCTGTGCATTAAGCTGGAATCTCCCATGTTTGCTCTAGTTAAAGTAAATTAAAACAAAGGCCAGGAATAAAGAATTCCTGAGTGGACAAAGCCAGTGAGTCTACAGACGTGATTTTAATAAGATCACTGGGATTGCAAACAAGCTAAACTTGAGCTATTTCTTCTGAAATCCCACATAAAAGAAACAAGAACTTGAAGCCTAACCAACCAAAATCAGCCAGTGAGCTTCTATAGCAGAGATTTCCTAACAAAAACCAACAAGCAACTGCATTGCTGTGCCGAGTAAAATGTCATGATTCCTAGTCCTTCCTAATGACCTCCTTTTAAAGCCTTTCCTCAACAGAGTTCTTCATCCTTTTCTGATTTAAAGTCTGCTGCATGAATTATAGTCTGTTTAAAGAATCTCTGAATCTTATTATGAGTCAGGTTAATTTCTCACTGCCTGGCTCCTGGCTGAATTTAAGATGTGATATTCACTATACTAGGATGGTGCAAATGGCCATAAACAATTGTGTAGCAAACTTACACACATGGGGAAGAAACTAGGACCTTCAAATGGATGGATAGATCTAAGAATTTTGTGTAAAAATATAAATCAAGTGAAGTATCAAAAATGGTTCACAGTTCAGTATTTTAAAGCATGTATTAGCAAATATTTTCCTCAAAGGGTCAAGTAATAAATTTTGGTCAGGCCATGTGTTATAGCTGTATCACACTAGAACTGATTTATCAAACAGGTGGCCAACCTCTAAGCTAAAGGTTCATCACTGCCATAAGCATGAGAACCCCTTGAATACCTTGTTGAATTTAGACTGTGAGGTGGCCCCCTCATACTTATGACTTGGTTGGTTTGTTGTCATAGTGTTTTCCTTTCTGCCCAGTTTCCAGGTGGTACTGATGCTGTTGAGTCTATGGAACATGCATGTTGCTTAGAATAAAGCATGACCCTCTACACACTTGTAATCTCCTGGCATTCCTGTTATAGTAATTATTTAAAGAGGCTGCCAGCTCATGCCAACTATCTAAGCTGCAGCAGCAGCTCTGCCTAGTCCAGTCACCATGTTTCTCGGCCGGAGGCCACATGCACACAGCAGCTAGAACCAGCCCACCATAAACACCAGCCCTGCCTGCCACCCACGAGACGCCAGCATGAGAGATAGCTCTGCCAATCTTCAACACTGTCTCCGCAAGACAGGGCATTACCCAGAACATTCTGCCATCCATGTGGGCCCAGAAAGAGAATGAGACTCTAATTCTTATAGATTAATCAAAGGCTTTATATGTTTGATAATGATTAATAACAAGATATCCATACAAAGAGAGTTGTATCCCAAATAGCTAACCTAATTATAAGTTTACAAGCTGTTCCCCACGAGTGCTCTCCATACTTGTGTGGTTCTCTGTACTCCTACATCTCTGCCCTCTCTAGCTCCTCCTCTTTCTTTTTTCTCTTCTTCTCCCAACTCCTCCTCTTCCTCTCCTTACTCCTTCCACCTTAGCTCCTCCTACACATTCTTATTATTTTTAACTTGTCATCTGATTTGAAGATACTACTGCTTGATACTTCATTGATTCTTGCTTCTCGGAGCCTACAGGTAACATACTTATCTCTCCATCATCTAAATGCAGACAATGGTTCCAAGATGTCAGATGATCTGGTAATAGAGGAGTCCACTGGCCATTGCAGCTATCAACCCCAGTATATGAAGCTTTTGGCAGATTAAATAAGGATATTCCACATGCTGTGGGGGTGTACACAACACAAGAATAGTGGCAGAATACATCACTTCAACAGTAACTTTGTGCTACACATTATAGACTCAAAGATTCTTACAAATTAGATAACAATATGTTCCTGTAACTGACAGATTAATGAGTTACTAATAAGAGCATGAAGGTTGGGATAGAAATATACCAATAGTCCCTTTAATATGGCAAAGAACCATTGAAATATCAGAAAATCAGGTAGGCTGCATGCAGACCATTTTTTTCTCTCTGTTACCACTGCTTTGGAACAGAATACCCGTAGCAACCTTCCCTGCACCCTCATCTCCTGTGAATCTCACAGATTTTCTTCTTCTAACCTGCCTCCCTCATCCTTGTTGCTTTGCCCCAGATCCCAAGCCCACCATCCACATCCTGCTAACCCAAGGGCTGCTCCTCCCAATTCAACAAATCTGCTGAAGGTAGGCCTGCACTTCTCACACTGCTCCTGAGATCCAACATCCCTGACCCAGTCTTATCCCAGCTCTGTACCAGAAAACTTCTGAGGTCTTCTTTTCTCCACTGATATTATCCTTAAAAGAGCACAAAAATCTTTGTTCCAACCTTTCTTCCTCAAACCCATTCCATTATCCCAGCTTTCAACGCTATCAAGAGCACTCCAACATTCACTGGGAGCATACTAGCTAAACAGCGTAAGGAAAGAGGTAAGCTAACTGAAGAATTTCACCAACCCCTCTTCTCTTCCATGTCCAATGTTCCAGTATACTCCCTAGAGCTGAATACCAGTTGCAGTCTTCTTTCCTGCTATCCACATCTCCTGTGAGTCCCACACACCTTCATCTCCTAACCTTTCTCCCCTCATTCGGCCATTGTATTCTAGCCCCCAGCTCCAGAAAGCAACCCTGCTAAATGATAGACCATACTTTCCTAAAACAGGTTGAGCAGCCTGCAGATATTCTTCTCTCACTCTATTCCCTCAGATCCAATTCTGGAGTTTCATCCCCAACTCTGCCAACATCTTTGGCAGCATTCCCTGATCTCTTTCTCTCATCTGTGGATTCCATGGATCTTCCCCTTCTAACTCCCCCTCCCAATTTGTTGCTTTATCCTGGACCCCAACCCCAACACCATACTAACCTAAAAGCCACTCCTCTCAGGGTAACAAGAAGGCTGAAGGCAGACCCACACCTCTCCTACTGCTACTGGATACAATCCTGTCTCATCCCAAGCTCAGTAGCAGGAAACTTGCTGTGATCTTCTTTTCCCTCTGACCTCCTCCTTATAAGATCACCGAGTTTCTTCTTCAGCCTTCTTCCCCCAACTCATTCCAACATCCCAGCATCCAACATCAGCAGGAATACTCTGTGAATGCACCAGCAGAGCAGTTCAGGTAATCAAGCAACACACAGTCATAACACTATTTGAAAATCTATAGAGGAAACAACAGCCAATGAACAAAATACCCCAAAAATACAAATTCAGAAGCAAGCTAGATATCAACATAAAAACACAATCAACAACGCCCAGAGCAATAAGTGCCCACTAGACCACAGATATCTTACCACAACTGTCCCTGAATATTCCAACATATCTGAAGCACAAGAAAAAAATAGCTTAATATCAACTATTATGAAGATGATAGAGATCCTCAAAGAGAAAATGAATAAATCTCTTAATAAAATCCAGGAGAAAAAAACAAACAAGAAACAGAAGGAAATAAATATATCCCTTAAAGAAGTACAAAAAAACACACAAACAGTTAAAGAAAACAAATACAACTGTCCAAGACCTCAAAATGTAAATAAAGTCAACAAAGAAAACATAAACTGAGGGAATTCTGAAAATGAAAATTTAGGAATTCAAACAGGAACTACAAAGGAAATCAACAAAATGCAAGAGATTGAAGATGGAATCTCAGATACTGAAAATCCAATAAAAGAAATGGATATGTAGGTCAAAGACAATGTTAAATCTTTAAAAATCCCAACGCAAAACATCCAGAAAATGTTTTTTTGCTATGCTAGTGTTTATTTTACAAAGTGTGTGCCTTTGTGCTTGAGGCATAGATGTTAAGAATTTAAGTGTCATCTTGGTGAATTTTCCCTTTGATCCCAAGTCTCATCCCAAGCTCTTTGATAGCTTAGTGCTTGAAAAGACTAAGCCTAAGCATAATAGGAATCGAGGATAGAGAAAAACCGCAGCTCAAAGGCCCAGAAAATATTTTCCACGTATGATAGAAAAAAATTTTCTAACCTAAAGAAGGAGATGCCTATCAAAGTACAAGAAGCTTAAAGAATACTAAGCAAATTGGGGAAGAAAAGACAGACACTCACCACACAATAGTCAAAACACTAAACATACAGAACAAATAACGAATATTAAAAGAACAAAGGAAAAGGACAAAGTAACATCTAACAGCAGACCTATCAGAATTGTACTGATTGCTCAGTAGAGATTCTAAACTCCAAAAATGCCAAGACAGATGTGCTGCAAACTCTAAGAGATCACAGATATCAGTCAGACTATTAAAACTAGCAAAACTATCAGTCACCACAGATTGAAAAAAATAAGCAATTCCATAATAGTGTAAAATTTAAACAATATCTATCTATAAATCCAGACCTACAGAAGGTACTAGAAGGAAAACTGCAGTCTAAGGAGGTTAACCATGCCCTCAAAAACAGAAAAAATAAATAATTTTATACCACCTAAATCAATATAAGTGAAACACACACACACCACTACCACCATCAATACCATCTGCTCAAAACTGAAATAAAGAGAAACAACAATCATTGGTCATTAATCTCTCTCAATGTCAGTGGTCTCAACTCCAAATTCAAAAGGAACAGACTAACAGAACAAATGTAAAAACAGGCCCTATTCTTTTGGGGAATCCAAAAATCACACCTAAACATCAAGAACAAACATTACCACAGGGTAAAGAGTTGGAGAAAGATCTTCCAATCAAATGGACCTAAAAAGCAAACTGCTATAGCCATTTTAATATCTAAAGAAAAATAGACTTCAAACCAAAACTAATCATAAGAGATAGGGAAGAACACTACATCTTGATCAAAGGGAAAATTCACCAAGATGACATTTCCATTCTTAACATCTATGCCTCAAACACAAGGGCACACACTATTGTAAAATAAACACTAGCATAGCTTAAATCACATATTTACCCTCACACACTGATAGTGGGAGACTTCAATTTCCCACTCTCACTAATATACATGGCATCTAGACCAAAATATGGATAGAGAAATGCTAGAATAAACAGACATGATGAACCAGTCAAGATACAAAACATATCTAGGTGAGCAGAAAAATGCAATGACTCTGATAAAGGTTGTGTGAGATTGGTTGATTAATTTGACTTTGTGATTGTGGAGAGCTGCCATGCTCAAGATCTAGAGTCAGATTTCTTGGACTATCTTTAGCTTCATCAATAACCACTTGTTACCTACCTCTGTATCTGGCATAACATTCTTACGACTCATGAAACATGTGAGATACTAACAGACCACTAGTTTACAATAAGTCCAAAGCTAAGCATGCCTTGGGAAGGACTGGAAAGATAGTTTAGTGGGATAAAAAGTATATACAAATGCATCATGTTCTGGTTTCAGTCCATTACTAAAATTAGAGGCTCACTCAAAAGTTGTCTCTGTCCTAGTTGTTAAGAACAGTGTACAATAAACTTCTGTATACATGTATATCTGTCAGGTGTTTACTCAAAGTTCTTCAGGTTTGCAAGTAATAACACAGAAATGGTCCATTATTGTAGAACTATTTTTAGTTTTCTTAGGAACCTCATACTGACTTCCCTAGTGCCTGGACTAATTTACATTTTCCCAGCTGTGAAGAAGCATTCCTCTTTGTCCACATCTCCACTAGCATTTATTTTTATTTTCCTTAATGACTGCCATTCTGACTGGGGAGATGTAGAGTCTCAATTTAGTTTTGATTTGCATTTCCCTGATGACTAGTGAGGTTAAACATCCTTTTTATATGCTTATTACCCATTTGGATTTTATCTTTGAGGACTGCTTATTCATTTATTTAGCACAATTGTTGATTGGGTTGTTTAATTCCTTGTTTAATTTTATGAGTTCTTTCTATATTCTGTACATCAATCAAATGTGTAGCTAGCAAGTATTTTCTCCATTCTGAGGCTGTTTCTTCCCTCAGTTAGTTGTTTCCTTTGGTACACAAAAGCATTTTAATGTCATGAAGTGGTAGTTGTGTCGTATTATTTCTAAAGTGACTAGAGTCCTATTCAGAGAGCACTTGCCTATGGCTGGTATCCTAATGTGTTTTTCCTACTTTAAAGGATGTGTTTTTCTATTGTTTGATAATCTTGCACATGCATAAAATGCTTTTGATCAAGCCAATTCCCATTGATGAAGCTCAAATTCCACTTCAGGTCTTTCATTTCGGTCTTTTATTTATACGCCATTTTTATGCAGAGAAGGAGATGGAGAATGCATGTCGCTCCTCTACATGTAGGCATTAGCTTTCTCAGCACCATTTGTTGAAGATGCTGTCTTTCTCCAGTGTGTATTTTTGGAACCTTTGTGAAAAATCAGGTGCTTATAGCTGTATAGGTTTATTTCTGTACCTTAGTTTGGGTTACTATTCTGATGAAACATCATGACCAAAGGACTTTGGGGAGAAAAGGATTTATTTGGCTTGTGCTTTGACAGTACTGTTCATTATTGAAGTAAGGCAGGGAAGGAATTCAAACGGAGTGGGAACCTGGAGGAAGGAGCTGATGCAGAGGCTGTGGGAAGGCTGCTACTTATTGGCTTGCTTATCATGGCTTGCTCAGCCTACTTTAGTTTTGTTTTTTTGTTTTTATAATTTTTTAGAATTTATTCTTCTCTCATTTGCTATCATATATTACATCCTAACTACAGTCTCTCTTCTCTTCTCTCCTCCCCAGCCCTCCTCCCACCACTCCACACAACCACTTCTCCTCCATTTCTCTTCAGAAAAGGGCAGACCTCCCAGGGATATCAGTCAAACATGGCATATCAAGTCGCAATAGGCATCTCCCCCTATACTAAAGCTGGACAAGGCAACCCCAATAGGACGAAAAGCATCCCAAAAGTAGGCAAGAGAGTCAGAGACAGTTTCTGATCCCACTGTTAGAAGTCCCACAGGAAGACCAAGCTACACAACTATAACAAATATACAGAGGACCCAGATCAACGAATGCAAGCTCTCTGATTGTAGGTACAGTCTCTGTGAGCCCCTGCTATACCAGTTTAGTTAATTATGTGTGTTATCTTATAGTGTCCTTGACACCTCTATCAGAATGCTTTCTTATAGGATCACCATTCCAGGGATGGAGCAACCCACAACGACATGGAACTTTCCCCATCAATTACTAATTAAGAAAATGTTTTACAGGCTTGCCTACAACTCACTCTTTTAAAGGCATTTTCTCAATTGAAATTCCCTCCTCTTTGACAACTCAAATTTGTGTCAAGTTGACATAAAACTAACCAATAAAATCTGGGTCTGATATTCTAACAACCTTTGTATCTGCTTTTGTGCCAACCCCAAGGCACTTTCAGTACTATGGCTTTGTAGTATAAACTTGAAATCAGATATGCTGGTACTGCCAGGATTATTCTTTTGTACAGAATTGCTTTGATTTAATGAATGAACCAATATAGATCAAATATTAAGGAATAGGGAAAGAAAAGTGTTGTGGTCTACCCACCTAGCACAGCTGTAGCCATTTGTTCCATGCCCACCAGCTATTTCATATTGACGCTGTAATATGCCTGCCAGTCACTGACACAGAAAAATAACCTGACGCAGAGCAAGGTCATGCTGATTATATACCCTGTTATATTCTGTATGTGCTGAGGTTTATTAATCTTAAGAAATTCCATAAAGCTTTACATGAGACCCATCAAATAAAAATCAATATGAACTATTATGTCTAAAGTAGCTTAAGTCAGAGCCAACCACCAAGCAGCACTTCCTATACCTACATATGAGTTCACTGTGGCTTCTGTGTGTCTGGGTGCATGTGCGTGTGTGTGCGCACGTGTGAGTGTGTGCATTTGTATCTCTCTCTCTCTCTCTCTCTCTCTCTCTCTCTCTCTCTGTGTGTGTGTGTGTGTGTGTGTGTGTGTGTGTGTGTTTCCTTTTTAAGCTGACAGAGAAAGATATTCAATGCTGTGGCTCAAGCCCCCAAATTCTGATCCATGGTCCTGATTGATCAGTATTAGTATATGCCTTCAATAATAAATCATCCCTGTCTGACTAACATTAGTGTTTGTATAGTTTGTGAGGCAACTCATGGACCCCAACAAATGGATGGTATATATACACAATGTATTGTGTGGTATTAAAGAATTCTCATCATCTTTCATTTTCTTATTTTTTTCATCGTGGGCCTGGCCTTTAGAAGAATGCTGCTATTTGAGGGAGGTGTGTGGAAACATCTTAATGAGGAAGTTACATAGTATCTGCCATATTATTCATTCTCAAAAGGGATGTAAGGGACAGAAATGGACCAGGAAGAACTCTACAGCAAAGCCTCTGCATGTCCATGGTATACTTGATGCTTTCTCAATAGCATTGCAAGAGAACACAACTGAGTGCCACTGTTTACAAGGCCTGTTTCATTTAACCCTGACAATAGTTCTAAGAGTTGTTAAGAGCTTCTGTTAAGGTTATCTGAAGAAGAATCACACCAGGGAGCTGATTCATCTTCTTCTGAGAATCAAGAAAGTATAACATAAGTTAAATAATAAAAAACTGTCTTTTCTGAGAAGAATGTAGAGATTCCACAATGAATTCATCTCTGGATTTGATACAAAATGCATTTAATAAATTAGACTCATCTCATAATGTCCAAATACACTTTTTTCATAAAAAAAGAGGTTAGGAGTTTAAGTGACTTGGGTGAAGTCCTTTAAATCTTATGAATCTCATTATTTCTATATAAAATGTGTATTTAAATATTAAACTTTGCCCCTTAACTTCACATTTAATTTTAAATGAGCACCACTGGTCTATGTGCAGCCTACCTGTGATGTAGAAAGTAAAATAATCAGTTCGAACAGAAATGATAGCCTAACTACTAAAACCCTGAGTTTAATGCACGTTAAAAATAAGTATAGGAGCATGACTTGGAGATCCAAATGGAGAATACTAGGCCTTGGAGCCATACATTGCCCTCAGTTGATTTATACCCCATACACTTACACAGATATATGTTGGTCGGGTCTTTTGAATATTTAGGGATATGGAAATATTAACCACCCTGATCTGTATATTATATATTATATACATGCATCAAATTATGACATTGTACCCCATAAACTTGTTATTAAAATTTAAATCTGAATTAATAATTAAATGTCCCAATTCTGCAATAGTGCTTTAGAACTGCTCATGAAACACTCTCAAAGAGGCAGAAATTTCAGGATTGTATGGCATTGAGTAGGATTATGGAAATCAGAAAGCCACAGCACCACACATCATAAGTAAAATGGAAGACACAACACGTAATGTATCAACATTAAGCTTTGAATTTGTCTGACAGCTTACAGTTCATATTAAAAATTTAGAATTGAGTAAGAAAATTAATTTTACTTTCCTTTTTGAAACAGAAAACAAGAAGAAATCTTTCCAAAGACTATGTTTAACTTCAGTTCAATATGAAAAGATACAAAAGTGGAGATGACTAAGAAGTGCGGCAAATCCTATTAGCATGGATACTTTGTCAGCCAGAAGCAGACAAAGATAACACAAAGTACTGGTGACAAGACTCTCTCTGAGTATAGTCAAGTACTCACACTGCAGTCTGTTGTTATTCACTTGATTCTACTTGGTGAATCTATTCCTGTTTGTACTGACTGGGCTCTCTACAGTCGAGGATACTCTGGTTTCTACAGATCTGCACCTGGTCAACTGACCAATGAAAAATTTAGAAATTATTTCAAACTGACTTTTCTTCTTCCTCTTCTTCCTCTTCCTGCTCCTTCTCCTCCTCCTTCTTCTTTGTTTTTGTGATATAGGATTTCTTTGTATATCCTAGGATGTCCTGGAACTAGATCTAAAGACCAGGCTGACCTTGAACTTGTAGACATTTGCCCTACTCTGCCCCTTGAGTGCTGTGGGACTGCATAAGGGTATTCTGGGTCATGGTTGGGCAGTTGCCTAGAACCCGAGACTCTGTGTGATAACTGGCAGGAGTTCGGCACACCCCCAGAACCCAGGGTCCTGAAAAGCAGTCTAGTCTCCATAGAATTACATTGTTCAGTCGCGTAGGCCAGACAGCCCATCCCAAAGTGCACAGGTAGAGGGCGTGGCTAGAGGCCTCAGGCCCTAGGGATTTACATACTAATGAAGATCAGAGGGCAGAGCAAATTAAGCATGCCTTCCCAGATCCTCCCACAATCCTCCCCCTTTCTCCCTCCCTATATAACTCGGGACTGCCCTGAATTTTACAGGGTGTACAAACAGATACATCCACCACCCGCCATGACAATAAACCCTTTTGGAACCAAGGACTTCCTCGTGTCATTGGTGCCTGCCGCCACCAAAGCCCCCAGCCACTGGAACATTAGACCTCCTCAAGTATGTGGGACTCGACAACACAGTGTGATAGCCTCCGGGCCTCTCCACAGCTTCTGCCCCCATATTTTTCCCCACAGAGTTCAAGTGTTAGGATTAAAGACATATGCTGCCATGCCCAGCTTTAAACTTCTTTTTATAAATAATCCTTTTTTTGTGCTCCCAGTGTCTCTAATTTTTTACAACCATGTGGTAGAAGCAAGCTCTACTAACATCTGATTTTAAGGGAGAAGTAACTCCCCAGCTAAGAAAACACTGATTCTGCCTTCATCTTTCCGGGCTTTTGCATTGGCCCAATTAGTTGAATTAGGTTACTAGTGATAGAACTCACATGATTAATGAATTTGATTTTGGAAGAAGTAAATACATTAAGTTATTTTATTTTTCAATTAAAGAGTGCAATGCTGATTACGTTTGCAAATGTTTCTTAATTATCACATTTTAACTACACAAAATTAGCCTCATTATAGTATTTTAATGTATATGTATAATATACTTCGATGACATGCTCAATGCCTGGAGATTTGTTTTAGAGCAGCAGAATATCTGTAAAAGCGAGCGATTGCACACAGGACTGTAGCCACACAGTACCGTAATGCTGGCAGCCATATGGCATACCATTTCATTTATCTGATCTTGTTTACTCAGATTTGTGAAGAATGATTTCTCCACAATCATATGAGAAGAAATCATTTCTTTAGAAACAAAGGTGGTGGTGGTGGTGGTGGTGGTCTATGTGTGTATGTGTTTATAAGTACAGCAATCTTTTTAGAATCCCCCATCTTGCATTTGTGCTGAGAAGTTATGAGACTTGAGGCCCCAGGGATTGGGGAGGCCAGGCAGGGTGGGAGGTTGTGAGGGTGAGGGAACATCCTCTTGGAGACTGGGGGGAAGGAGAAATGGGATGAGGAACTGTCAAGAGGGTGGACGTGGAGGGGGATAACGACTGGACTGTAAAAAAAGGTTAAAGATGATGATGATGATGATGATGATGATGATGATGATGATGATGATAAATTTGAAGGTAGGTTGGTGACCCCATCCCTCCAGTGGAGTCCTGTTTATTACTGGAGGTGGTCTCTTCAGTTTCTATCACCCCACTGTTGGCCATTTCACATTTTTAAGCCTTGTTTCTAAAAGAGACCCTGTAAAAGCAATTACACAATGAGTGCTTTTTACCAAAATAAAAGTGTCATTTCTAATACATGAAAACCTAAAGAGAAAAAGAAAAGAAAGATTTAAAATGCCTATGTGGACAATTTCCCTGACCCAGATAGGTTCTGTGTCCCCATAGAGGAGGGTGCTGTGTTCACCTGGGTTATCTTTGTGAGCTGATAGCTGAAGTGAGCAACTTCTCCATGTACCAGACCTCCATGGGAAGCATGTGAGCAAACTAAAAACTGTTTGATGACCACACTAAAGAAAAACACTAGAGAATTTAATTAAAGTTCATTTTATCTGCTAATAGATAAATGGTAAATTAACCATGAGGTATTGATAACAACAAACAAGCCAACAATAACCAACAACTGCCTTACTTCACAACTTCTGGACCTGCATATTTAAGCCAAGCTGTAGAAAGCTATACTAAAGCCGTGTGTGTGTGTGTGTGTGTGTGTGTGTGTGTGTGTGTGTGTGTAGACACCTGACAGGATGAAGAATTTAATAAAGAAACAAGGCTAGAAAGCATCACATTATGAGGAACTTTTTTATGACTTCATGTTATATATGACAAATTTTATTAGCATTCTCCTTCAAGTTGAGCAATTGATTCTCATAGCTGAAATGGTGAATCTGTTCTTAAGGAATGATTGAATTAACTGTGAGTCTACTCGTTAAAATGTAATATTGTAGCTATCAATGGAATAATATAAAAATTCCAGCTATTATATGAAAAATAACATGTTTTTATTTGTGCTATAAAGAAAAAAATTAACTTTGCTGTCAATGCTGGACTTTTTATTAAAATCTATTTTATAAGTTTGCTTTTAAAATGTCTTATGAGGGCTGAGGATGCAGCTGAGTTACAGAGTATTTGCATAGCATATAAAAGTCTTCGGTTGAATAACTCAGTACCACAAAATTACTAAACTTCTTATGAAACTGTTTACCAACTATACAATTAGCTTAATAAGCCTCTCACAAAAGAATAGTTGCTCAAAGGTGAAACAGGACTCTGTAGATAGAAAGATGATAAGTAGTGTTGTATCACTACAGGGACAGATGTGGGGATACGTGTGCTTAAGCAATTTTGTCATTGTCTGAGTATTATGGACTTTGCAAACACACACTAAATGGAATACCCAGTGATGTGCCAAGGGCATGTGATATACAGTCACATAAGCATCCTCTAGTTAACAAAAAATGTCCATATTCCTGAGTTTTATCTAGAAGACTAAGTTTGTTGGACTTTGCTTTGCTAGGATCTGCCAATTTGTAGTTTTCTTCAACAGGGAGTTTGTGTCATCACAACAAAATAACTTCCCAGGGTGAGTACAACAAAGCTCCAGAGTTTTGGTTGCACAATCACCAAAAATGTACTGACTCCAAGTCCTGGAGCCTGAAACTCTATAACCAATGCCAACAAGGCTGATTTTTCTGTAGTGGTGAGGGGAGGACCTGTTTCAGGCCTGTCTCCTCTCTGGTAGTCATCAGCTTTCTCCTCTACATAGTGTACTCCTAAACAACATCAACCAACCAGAACCCCCAAAGTTCCCAGGGAATAAACTAATAAACAAAGAGTACACATGGGGGGACCCATGACTCCAGCTGCATATGTAACAAAGGATGGTCTTATCTGGCATCAATGGAAGGGGAGCCCCATGGTCCTGTGGAGGCTCCATGCCCCAGCATAAGGGAACACTAGGGTGCTGAGGCAGGAGTGAGTGAGTGAGTGAGTGGGGGAGCACCCTTATAGAAGCACGGTGTAGGGGAGGTGACTGGGATTTGTGGAGGGGAAACTGGGAAGGGGGATTAACATTTGAAATGTAAATAAAATATCCAATAAAAAAGTGAAAAAAATTTAAAAACTTAAAACCTTTTCTTTTACAAAGATATAATGATTTTCAAACCTATTCATTCTAATGCAAGTTTTATGATTTCATTTTTCTTTAGAGCTGAATAAAATCCCATTCTGCCTATGTTTCAGGTTTTCATTATCTTTTCCTCTGTTGACAGTCATCAAACTTGATTCCATTTTCTTACTGTTGTGAATTGAGGATCAACAAAAACAAATTTGTCTGAAAATGCCCTACCGAAACCTAATACTCTGTATGCTAATTAAAACATGAAATATCCTACTAGGGCTCACCTTACTTATCTCATTTCAACCTCTACTGAGAATGAGGGATATAATGTATGAATAAAAGGACATGATTCAGCTCATAGTACCTCAGATTCTGACTCAAAGTTGGGAGTATAAATGAACTATGCCCACAGACTATGAAGAACCAGAGTCAAAGTACAATCCAACTGGAGACTTGTGTTTTCCATTTCTTGTGAGCAGAATAGTATACCTGAACATTGTACTAGCAGTGAATGATATTCATTAGGAATCACTACTACTCAGGAACTAAGGCCAACCATCTCCTACTATAAAAATAAGTCTTTTGGGCTAATATCCGCTTATCAGTGAGTGCATACCATGGGTGTTCTTTTGTGATTGGGTTACATCATTCAAGATGATATTTTCTAGTTCCATCCATTTGCCTAAGAATTTCACGAATTCATTGTTTTTTTTTTTTTTTTTTTTTTTTTTTTTTTTGGTTTTTTCGAGACAGGGTTTCTCTGTGTAGCCCTGGCTGTCCTGGATCCTGGAACTCACTCTGTAGACCAGGCTGGCCTCGAACTCTCGAACTCAGAGATCCACCTGCCTCTGCCTCCCAAGTGCTGGGATTAAAGGCGTGCGCCACCACCGCCCGGCTGAATTCATTGTTTTTAATAGCTGAGTAATAGTCCATTGTGTAAATGTACCACATTTTCTGTATCCATTCCTCTGTTGAAGGACATCTGGGTTCTTTCCAGCTTCTGGCTATTATAAATAAGGCTGCTATGAACATAGTGAAGCAAGTGTCCTTGTTATATGTTGGAGCATCTTTTGGTTACATGCCCAGGAGTGGTATAGCTAGGTCCGCAGGTAATACTATCTCCAGTTTTCTGAGAAACCTCCAGACTAATTTCCCAAAAGCTTGGAATACCCAAGATACAATTTATAGACCATATGAAACTCAAGAAGAAGGAAGACCAAATTGTATATGCTTAGGTCCCTCTTAGAAAAGGGAACAAAATATTCACGGGAGCAAATACGGAGACAAAGTGTGGAGCAGAGACTGAAGGAAAGGCCATCCAGAGACTGCCCCACCTGGGGATCCATCCCATATACAGTCACCAAACCCAGACACTATTGTGGATGTCAAGAAGTACATGCTGATAGGAGCCTGATATGGCTGTCTCCTTAGAGGCTCTGCCAGAGCCTGACAAATAAAGAGGCAGATGCTATCAGCCAACCATCAGACTGAGCATGGGGTCCCAATGGAGGAGTTAGAGAAAGGACTGAAGGAGCTGAAGGCATTTGCAACCTGTAGGAAGAACAACAATATCAACCAGCCAGAGCCGCCAGAGTGCCCAGGGACTAAACTACTAACCAAGGAGTACACAAGGAGGGACCCATGGCTCCAGCAGCATATGTAGCAGAGGATGGCCTTGTCAGGCTTCAATGGGAAGAGATGCCCTTGGTCCTGTGAAAGCTCAATACCCCAGGGGAATTCAAGGGTGAGGAGGCAAGAGTGGGTAGGTGAGTAGGGGAACACCCTCATAGAAGCAGGGAGAGAGGGAAATGAATAGGAGGGTTCCAGGGGGAAATTGGGAAAGGGGATAACATTTGAAACATAAATAAAGAAAACATCCAATAAAAAAAAAGAAAAGAAGTCTTTAAATATCCTCCTTGCTTAAGATGAGTCAGTTCTGTCTTTCTCCCTACATTATAACTACAGACAATAAAGGGTCACCTATCCTTTCTGGGTTAGTAATATATGAAAATCTGGTTTCTAAGCTCATTCTCATAAGAAAAAAATTTTTCATGTTCATAGTTCAATGGTGTTTCCACATTGTATATGAAAAGTCTAAATTGAAACTAAACAAAATGGTTTTCCAAGTATTTGTGTTTAGGTATCACATCTAGTATTCCCTTTCCTTTATCATAAATATAATACCAATTGTGACAAAGACAGTAAGTTGAAATTCAAGGTCTTAAGTCTTCAGTTTAAGGCCAGAAGATATAATTTAAAAGATGCTCTGGGTTGTACAGTAGCACTATTCGCAAAACCCCAGCAGTGGGAATGATCCAGTGATCCATTGAGAAATAAATAGATGAGCAAAATGTGGCTATATGCAAAGGGATGATGATCAGTCTTACAGACGAAGAAACATCTGACACAGGCTGCAATATGCCTGAACATTGATGACATTTGTGCTCTGTGAAATAAACTATCTACCGGAGGACAAGTACTATATGCTTTCACTTAGGGGAGGCACCTAAAGTAGTTAAATTCATCAAGACAGAATAGTTAGGGGTTGAGATAGGAGAGTAAAATAGAGAGTGTTATTATTTAACCAGCAAGTTAAAAGTGTTTTGTAGATGGGTGGTAGTGATGGCTGTGCCACAATTTAAACTTATTTAATAACTACAAATTTAAGGTCCCTCAGGGACACACCTAGCAGCAGTGAACTCTTCCCTGTCCCTGACACACTTCATTTTCCAGACCACAGTTCTACCTGCATTCCAGGTGGCTTACCAGCCCCAAGGACACTCAGATGAATAAAGGCCAAAGTAAGAACTCAATGAACAAGAGCCAGGACAATATGGCATCACAAAAGCCCAGCTATCCTAGTATAGCAACCTTGGATATCCAAAAACAGCTGAAGCACAAGAATGTGACCTTAAATTCAATCTTTTAAAGAAGACAAGGAGCTTTAAAAGAATATAAAGATGAAGGTGAAGTCTCAATTTCAAATATTTATGCCTCAAATCCAAGGGCTCACACATTCATGAATGAAAAATTACTAATGCTTAAATCACACATAAAACCATACACATTAATAGTGGGAGGTTTCAACACCACATTCTTACCAATTAATAGGTCATCGAGATAGAAACTAAACAGAAAAATAATGGTTATGAATTAAATTGACCAAACAGATATTTAGAGAACATTTCATTTAAATCAAATATATACATTTTTTTCTTCTTATCACCTCACAGACCATATACCCAGTCACAAACCTCAACAGATACAAGAAAATTGAAATAATCCCTGGTGACTATAGACCACATGCCCAGCAGGGTTTCCTCTTCTTGATTTTTGATAAAGACTCCAAAACTATACAGTGGGAAAAAAAGAAAGCATATTCCAGAAATTTACTAGTCTAACTGGATGTCTACATGTAATAGAATGCAAATAGGTCTATATTTATCACCTTGAACAAAACTCAGACCCAAGATCAAAGATCTCAATATAAAATCTGATACACTAAATCTAATAGAAGAGAAAATGGAGAGTAGCCTTGAGTACATTGGCACAAGGAAACTTTCTTAATAGAACACGAACAGCTTAGGCACTAAGATCAACAATTAATAAGTGGAACCTCATGAAACTAAAAAGCTTCTGTAAAACCAAGGACCTTGTCAATAGGACTAAATGGCAACCCATAGGATAGGAAAATTTCTTCACCAACTTTACATTTGACAGAGAGTTTATATCCAAATTATATAAAGAAATGAATAAATTAGACACCAAGAAAACAAACACCCCGATTAAAATGGGGTATAGAGCTAAACAGAGAATTCTCAACAGAGGAATCTCTAATGGCCAAGAAGCACTTAAAGAAATGTACAATGTCCTTAGTCAACAGGAAAATACTAATCAAAACAACTTCAAGATTCCATCTGACACCTGACAGAATGACTAAGATGTAAAAAAAAAAACCTCAAACAACAGCTCATGTTGGTGAGGATATGAAGCAATGGGAACACTTCTCCATCACTGGTGAAAGTACAAACTTATACAACCACTTTGGAAATCATCTTACCAGTTTCTCAGAAAATTGGGAATAGTTCTACTCCAAGATCAAACTAAACCACTCCTGGGCATATGCCCAAAAGATACTCCATCATACCACATAGACATTTGCTCAACTATGATCGTAGCAATTTTATTCATAATAGCCAGAAACTGTGAACAACTCAGATGTCTCTCAACTGAAGAATGAGTAAAGAAAGTGTAGTACATTTACATAATGGAATATTACTCCGCTATTAAAAATAAAGACATCATGAAATTTGCAGGCAAATGTGTGGAACTAGAAAAAAATTATCCTGAGTGAGGTAATCCAGATCCAGAAAGACAAACATGATAGGTACTCACTTATAAGTATCTATTAGCCATAAAGTTAAGGATAATCATGCTCCAAATCACAGACCAAAAGAAGCTAAATAATGAGAAAGGGCCATAGGAGAATACTTGAATTACACTGAGAAGAGGAAATAGATTGTTTACATATTGTGGGTTGATAGAGGGAGTAGGTTGGGTATAGGAGGGATGGGGAGAAGAAGAGGAAGGATGAGGTGGAGGTAGGATGGATGGAGTGAGAACTGGGAGAACTGAAGTCAGTGTGTTGGGGAAAGCTAGAAACCTAAGAAAACTCACAGGAATATATGGGATTCCCTAGATAAGACTCCTAGCAGTAGGTGATATGGAACCTGAAATTGTCACCTCCTATAACCAGGAAAGAATTTTAACTGAAGGATGGGGACACCAACCCATATACAAAACCTTTGACCCATAATTTGTCTTGCCTAAGAGATGCATGGATAAAGATGGAGCAGAAGCTGCAGGAATGGCCAAGCAATGACTGCCCTGACTTGAGACCCGTACCATGAGAGAGAGCTTAATGATATTCTGCTATGTTTTCAGACAGGAGCCTATCATAACTGTACTCTGAGTGGCTTTACACAGATGTTGATGGAAACAAATGCAGAGACCAACTGCCAAACCTTAAGTGGAGCTCAGGAAATCTTGAGGGGAAGAGGGAAAGGAAGAGTTGAAGGATCCAGAGAGGTCAAGGACATCACAATAAAACCTAAAAAATTAATTAATGTGTGCTCATAGGGGCTCACAGAGACTGAACCACCAACCAAAGAGCATGCATGGAATGGACCTAGGCCCCCTACGCATACGTAACAGATGTGCACCTTGATCTTCTTATGGGACCCCTAACAACTGGAGCACGGGCTGTCTGTAACTCTGTTGTTTGCCTTTGGATTCCTTTCCCCTAATTATGCTGCTTGAATCAGAGATGTGCCAAGTCCTACTGCAACTTGATGTGTCAAGATGGGGTTAATATCCATGGGAGGCCTCCTCTTCTATAAGGCGAAGGGGAAGAGAAGATAAGGAGAGAGAGGGAAGAGAAGGGAATAGGGAGGGAGGGAAAGCTTCAATCAGGGTATAATGTAAATTAATTAATTAATTAAAAAGAATCTACATCACTTCTTTAATCATGAATTTTCTGCTTATGGGTATGTTCTTTATATTAAGGGGTCTCCTATGAATTTACATCAATGAATAGTTGTATTTACAAAAGCTGATCCAGACCTTGTACTGATAAAATTAAATTCGTCTAGTAGAACAATGATATGTAAAAAGTGTAGTTTTGAGTTAAAATTTTCTACCCATGGTTTCTGTTAATTTATTTCAATACTTGCAATTCATTCCATATGGATACACAGGAAACCAATTCTGGTGGACCACTTACTCATTTTTCCAAGAGAACATTCTAAAGGTGAATCAACCCTTTGCTATATTTGATATTACTTTTGTAGATTATAAAATCATAATTAATCAATGTAATTGTAAATATGAAAGTTTTACAATTTTACTATTTGATAAATTTAAGTTTCATTGTTAAAGAATTGTTTCAAAATAACAAGTTCACCTTCTAATTTTAAGGATTTAGGAAAGTTGGGACTCCACCATGGATTGTGTGTCAATCATGAGACAAGACTGGTTGTAAAATTATGTAGTTTACATCTCATCTTCATGTTTCAATTAATTACAAGCTTTAATTTCTATCTCTGACTATAATTTAATTGAGCACCCAAAATCTAAACCTTGGAAAAGTAAACAGCAATTTCACACATTGATGGACTTAAGATATATGTTTTGGGGGATTTATTTTGAATTAGATGAGGTCGTGATGATGGGATTCTATTGAGGGAATCAGTGTGTACACACAGGATGAAGAACCAAGCTAATCTGCATGGCCTACCTCACCCTGTCACATCCTCCACCACTTAGTGATACAGCAAGGCCCTCACCATGCGCTGACACACACTTGCACAATGTGCTTGAATTCACAGGTCTCAAAAGTTCACCAACTAAATTTCTGAACTTTATAAATTGCCTGGTCTCAAGGAATTTGGACTAAGACAGCACTGACATTGGTAAATATTGAGATGGTAACAGCAATTACTAAAGAGATAAAGACACAATATGTATCTCATCTACGGTCTGCTGGAGCATATCAAGAAGTCAGTCATACAGAACCAAAGCTGCCATATCTCCATGACACAGGGCAACAACAGGATATAAAAGAGGAGACCCAGTGAGGATCCAGTATTGATGGTAGCAAAAGCCAGAGGCCTTAAACCAAACAATGATTCATGGTAATGAACATCTAAGTAAAGACGTGTGAACAAAGGATATACCATGGGACGTACTGTGACACACTACAGCTTCTATAGCAAGATGATTTTTAGTTTTATTTTTTTATTTTAATATTTTATTTGCTTTTATGATAGAGGTTGCAAAGGTGGGGGGCAGATATGAAGTGACCTGGAGATAAGTGGGATTGGGTTGCATGATGTGAGATTCTCAAAGAATCAATAAAAAAATTTAAGCAATAATAATAGACACACCAAAATGAAAGTACTTGAAAAAAAATAAGTGTAAGAGACAAAAAAGAAAGAAGAGGCGTTGACCTCAACTCACATACTCAACAATTTTGAGACAAGATCAGTTTGCAATGTTAGAAAATAAAATGTCCCAGTTGCACAGAGGACAAAAGGAAGACGTATGAACTTTTAGGGGAAGAAATGACCTTGTAAAAGCAGGAAAACTGTCTGTACCACAAATTTTTTTTAAAAAGGTGCTAATAAATGAGTTTTACTAAAAAGAACACCCAGGAAGTATTGGACAATTTTTGCTTCCCTGTTGAAAAATTTGTCTAACCAGCTGTATAAGGTGTGGGCCCCGGGACTCCTCATGAAAGGCAAGTTTGCCTTTTTATCAGTTCTGAATAGTGAATCTAAGGGGATAGGCAGCTATAGAGACTGTGAATATGGAAGTAAGCAAGAAAGCATTCTGGTCTGATGGCAGGGTGAAGGAAGCACCATATATAGTCCTCTATGGGCCCACTGTCCCTGACCAACACAGGAGGCCCTCAGTGTTCATCTCCTCTTTGTTCCCCACCCATTGCTGGTTTTCCTCCCTGCATCTCTCAGACATATAACCACAGACATTTGTCAACTCTTGTATGGTTTGCTGTTCCTGCTTTTAGCTTAGGAACCTTTCTTTCTTCTTTTCTCTCCCTTTTTAATATACCTTTAATTAAAATATAATCATATTACTTTTCCTCTCCCTCTTTTCCTTCCAGCCCTCCCAAATCCCCTCCTTTCCATGTTATCCCTTGTCTCAAATCAATATCCTCTTCTTATATTAATATTGTTATCTATGCATGTATGTATATATGTATGTATGTATATATGTATGTATGTATGCATGTCTGTGCATAGATAAATACAACCTGCTGAGTCCATTTTATTGTTTGTGTGTATGTAGTTCTAAGACTGACCACTTTGTGCTGTTATTGAGAATTCCATGCACGCATATGACAAATTTTGAGCAAATTTGTCCGCACTCCCTCCCCTCCACCTCCTCCCATACTACAACTACTTTCTCTCCCACTTCATGGCTCTTTCTTGAATCCACTTAGGCAACTTTGTACTGCTAGAAACTTTTCAACCCTTCTACCATTTGCATTCAGAACGATTATTATTTTTAAGTCATTCAAATGACACTATCCATCTATTTAAACTCTTCCAGCTTTTCTCATTTCCTGAAGCAAGTGCTTGAAACCCAAAGAAGCATGAAGGAGCCTGCTCCCTGTCCATTCATCTAGTTACCAGCCTGACATAATACAACAGGACACATAGACTGTAAGCCCTTCCCCTCTTCTTGGCAAATATTGCTATAGCCATCTAAAGCTTCCACTGCTGCAGGCTTTGCTACCTGGTCACTTCCAGCTTAGTTTCAAGTCCCCTTCAGCAGTGAGGTTTCCCATGAGGATTTCAATAGTTCCCATAAGAAATGTTCTTGCTTTAGTAACAGCGAGTTCCTCTAATTACCTTAGTCCTGGAAGTTGATTTGTTGGTTGTACTGTGATTTACAATATTTCGCTTTTAAAGAAAATGCCCCAGGAGAGCAAGCCAATGCCTTTATCTTATCTTTCCTATTGTCTTTGTCCAAACTTTTCCATGAAATTCAGTAACCATTGAATTAACTACTTTGTGCTAAAGAAGTTTACTTCTCAGGGTTCACAATGTGCTTTTGATTCTTTCATGTCTAAGAGGCTCAAATCCATCTTATCTTCCCAGGTGTGCTCAAGAAAACTACCATGGTTACTACACAGACTGAACAAGGTATGTGTCATTGGCTCTGGGCTACAGTTTCCTTTTAGGTAAAATGACGTTTTCACTGCAAAAAAAAATTACTAACTTGCTTATTTGCCTTTGGAATGACTCTTGAAATATTAAAACCATTGAAAATTCTGGAGATGGTTATTTTGGCACTCCTTTATCTAAGATAACTGAATTATTAAAAACCAAGTGATGCATGTGAGATAAAAGCAGATTTATATTCAATATACAGAACAGATGAAATGCAGAGATTAGTTGGTGATTAGCAAGGGAAGATTATCCAAAACCTCCCAAGTTCTTTGTTGCAAGAGACCTTGAAAGCCTGTGGTAAATGGGTGAGTTCATGCTATTAAATTTTTCATTAGGCTGTCAGTCTTGTGTAACTCCTGCAAAAACATGCAGCCCATAAAAATGGTCTTTGTTTCTTTTCAGCTGGTTTGATACAATCTTCTTCAATGTTACTTATATTTAATTCTTTTGTTATACTTATGCCCCAAAAGAAAGCAAAATAATGCAAAGTAAGCCATATTCTAAAATGAAAAGCTGTAAAGGGCAAAGTGATTGAGATGCTGGGTCCTGTTTTACAAACAAACAAGGCAGAGTGGACTCTGTATTACATGGCATATGTTTGAAGCTTTTTATTTCTAAACTTTGCAAAGCAATAGGAACCTCGTTAACTTTCATAGCCAGACAAAAAGGTAATAGCATTTGTAGATATAATTGGCCTTTTATTTAAATGTGGCAGGGAGTTTGTGCTCATTATGAGAAACAAATGAACAGCAACAAATCACCCACTGAATTCATCATCCATGTGACATTAGAGATGGTAGACACAAGAATATGCCCAACACTTTGTCTACATGCTACAATAAGCAAGGTCTTGGTGCAAACAAATCTTATGAAAGTTTGGATAGCAACAGTCATTCTATTAATAATAATATTCAGAAATAGTCCCTGTCCCCATTGCGTCTATAAAAAAACTGGAAAGATATATCATAATTCATCAGTTAACTTATTCATTTTGATGGGAAAACATCAAATTTGATTATCCTCTTGTCTCTGCTCTGACTAAGCTGCTTTCTAGGACTCTAATTCTTGTTTCTCTCCCAACACGGCAATTTCCTCTCATCTCCATCATCTTCCTGCCTAATTATGCAGGTTCAACAGAGCTTGGAAAAGACTGGGAAGGTCTCCCTGTGAAGTCTCACAGATTCTGTACAGACAAGGAATGCTGAACCAGGCTCTTTGACATGTCTTGAATTTTCCCAAAGGAGATAATGTTAAAATAGAAAGGCTAGCTTTGTATTTGTGATTCTAATCTTAGCCTATCTCATTCCTTATATCGATACCTCAAATAGGAGGGAGGAGAAAAAATTCACACACTCTCTCACACACACAAGCATGAACAAATAGTGATTCTTGCCTTACACTTTGACATAATGACTTTTCAGCTTTATAAAAGTGGAAAAGTTTAGCCACGTAACCACCTAATTTTTACTTTCAGTACAATATTCAGCAGAGTGCAGAGCTGCTCTATATTTTATTATAGAGTGGGGTTTGTGTGAGATAATTTTTTCTAATGGTAGATTAATGTGGATGTTCTGGGCACATTTAATATGAGCACTAAGCCATGGTGCTTGGTAAGGTAAAAGTATTAGCCATATTTCTATATGGGATGGCTTTTTAGGTTCATAGCCTTAGGGTAAATCAAGAACCATCTACACACAACACACATGTGCGCGTGCACACACACACATGCAGGCACACACGCATTCAAGCATGCATGCGCACACGCCCCACCACTACCACCACCACTAACAACAACAATATCCAAGGAATAAAACAAGAGACATCTGCACATTAGGTAAATCAGGAAAGTAGCAATAAAATCAATTATTTCTTTATTTACTTTTATATAAGATCTTTCTCTGTGGATCATGCTAACCTTGAACTCAAGTGATCATCTTGTCTTGTCTCCAAAATCAAGGCGAAACTTGTGACAAGTTGTTCTGTTACATGGCATCTGACCTGGTATATCCAGGCAGCAAGTGCTGCTCCTCCAAAGGAGGATCCTTGTTTTGCCTCATGTTTCAGACAGCTGTTTCCACAATGACAGGGGGCCACATGTACACAGCAGTCACACAGAAATCTAGAAAGAGCTTGAGGAGTCCTTAGATCAAGTAATAGTTGCTATCATTGGAAGACTTTAGAGACAATCCAAGTCAAACCATTAGACTATCAACCCTCCTGCTGCTGTCACACCTCACCTTTCCTGCTATTGGCTCAGTGGAATTGTTTACTACCCCACTTCAAGAAAAGTCAGATATGAATAATAGCCTGGGCTTACATAGAAAGACTGCTATCTACTAATCATCTGACAACAACCACACACATATGACATTAACATATGCATAAATCTTTACAATAAATAAATGCATAAGTGATGGCAGAAGAAGGAACAAGATGACATTTCCCAGAGAAACCCATAACTTTGACTATAATAGCTCTGTACAGTAGATTCATGTTCTGACACTAGGTCCAATTTACATTCTATCAATGCCCTGAGCAGAATGGCCCTGCTCTAGAGAAAACACATTCAATTTCATTAAACTCAAGCTGACTATAATAAAATGGTTGGTAATACACAATGAAGATCTACCAATCATGAAGTTATGTACCCAATTAGAAAGTTCCAAAGTTTGGAAAAAGCAAAAACTACATAGCATATAGCAAAGAGTAGTATGAGCATTGAGGGCTTTGTGGTTGACCCTGCAGAGACCAGTGTTGCCACCAAAAAAACCAAAGCTACTTGAATCACATAGTTACCAGATGAGTGAGTAATTGACCTACTGATCTGATGAATGCTATTGATCAATTTGGAGCCGATTGTGTGTGTGTGTGTGTGTGTGCGTGCATGCATGTGTGTGTGTGTGTGTGTGTGTGTGTAAAGTTTGAATAAATTGTGTCTACATGTATATATACACACACAAAGGCACAAATATATGATTCAGTGATCATTCTGTCTATCCACACACCAAATTGTAAGCTCAAGACTACAGAGAATAACATTACTTCCAGAGACTAGGAAATACATAAAATTTAACCACAAACCAATCCATAAAGTAAAAGTACACTAAATTCCAAAAACTAATAGAAAATTGTAACATTTTCTAATATTAGAACCATAGAAAAATCTTACAATACTATCCATTATAAAATTAGTATGAGAAACCAGGAGTTATTTGATTTTGAAAAACCAAAATTACCTAAAATGAATTAGTGTTGATATATATATGTTTAAAGCTGAAGCTACAAAATCCAACAAAGTAAATGCCAAAGAAATGTAAGACAGTAAGGATCATTATAAAACTAGTGAACTATAATCATGGAAACACATTCTCAAGAAATAAACCATATAAGCCATTAACTACTTTAATAAAGTGTTAAAGAATGGAAGTGTATAAAGAGCAAAAGGGGAGAACAGTAATTTTTTAAAAAGAATAATTTGCAGATGATATGATAGTATCAAGTAACCCCAAAAAAGGGAGCTTATGCCTAACACTGCCTGGATGGCCAGGAAGCAAAGGTAGGGCAAGTCAGAGACTCAGGAGAACCAAACACAATTGGAAAGAAAAAACAGTAAATGAAATGATATTTAATGATACTCTTCTATACTCATAGATTTGTGCCTAACCCAGTTGTCATCAGAGAGGCAGATGTAGAAACCACTGCCATACACCAGACAGAGCCAGTAAAACCCAGGAGAAGACAGGGAGGAAGGATTTTAGGATCCAGAGGGGTGGAGGACACACTGAAATGGAGCCCACAGAATCAACTTAGCAGGACTCACGGAGCTTACAGAAACTGAAGTGATGATAATCATGGACCCCGTAAGGATCTCAACTGGGTCCTCTCCATATATGGTATGGTTGCATAGTCTGATGTTCTTATGGGGACCCTAACAGCAGGAATCTGGGGTGTCTCTGACTATTCTGCTTGTGCTTAGAACATTTTCCTCTTACTAAGCTGCCTTGGTCAGCCTTGATATGAGGGTCTATGTTTGGTCTTTTTGTAACTTGTCATGACATGTTCTGTTGATATCCCTGGGAGGCCTGCTATTTTGTGAAGGGGGGGGAAGGAACTAGATGAGAAGAAGGAGGAAAATCTGTAGTCCAGATGTATTGCATGTGAGAAGAATAAAAAGTAAAATATAAGTACAAAAAAAAAAAAGAGAATAATTTGGTTAACTTGATGAAAATCATCAATGACCCTAAATAAATTGAATTATTTCTTAGGAAATCTTCATGGGTAAATACACAAAGGGATTTGGGGGTTCTAGGGAGGGGAAATGGGGAAAGGGGATGATACCTGAAATATAAATAAATAAAATATTCAATAAAAAATAAATAAAAAAGAAAAAACAAAGAAAAAAACAAAAAAAAAGAAAATTCAAACAAACAGTTTTCAAAGAAGAATCAGAAGATAATTTGTCAATCAGACCCACACACTTCACCAAGAAAATCCATAAGAACAGGATTCCAGAGTAGTTCCAAAGGAGGCACCCAATTCTTTTTATTATTATTATTCCTTTTACTTTTTCATTTTTTCTTTTATTGAAAATAGATGTTTTCCTCACATTATATATGCTATATGTCATATATGATTTTATGTATATATACATAAATATATATATATATGTCCTAATTATTATTTCCTCTCCTTCTACTCCTCCCAGTTCTTCCCCACTTTCCTCCCATCTAGATCCATGCCCTTTGTGTCTCTCATTAGAAAACACTCTTCTAAGGAATAATTAATTAATGTAATAAATATAGTATAGTTACTATAATATAATATAAGAAAACAAAAACTAACATTTGATAACACAAACAAACAAACAGAAGGAAAAGAAAGAAAAAAAGCCACAAGAATCAGAAACCCACTAGTTTGCACACTCAAAAATCCCATAGAAACATTAAACTGAAAGCTATAATATATCATCAAGGCCATGATACAGACATGGGTAGGCCCTGTACATGTATTCTCAGTCTCTGTGAGTTCATATGAGGTTTGATCCTGATGATTTAGAGGGTTTTATTTTCTTCTCCATTCCCTCTAGCTCTTGAACTCTTACATTCTTTTTGCCTTCTCATCCACAGGGTCCCCTGTGCTCTGGAAAGAGGAATTTGATGGGACATCCTATTTAGAGTTTAAGTGTTCTAAAGTCTCCTATTCTCTGCATAAGGTCTGAGTATGGGTCTGTATTTATTCCCATCTGCTGTAGGAGGTAGTTTCTCTAATGATGGCTGGGCAAAGTATTAATCTATTAGTGTAGCAAACTATCAGTGGGAGTCATTTTATTGCTACATGTTTTGTTTTGGTTTTGTTTTTAGAACTATTGTATTTAGTCTTTACCCTAGGTCCTTGGGCTATCAATACAGCTATCTAGTCTCAGGGTCTTGATCACCCAAGCAATTTCAGGTATAGATTCCATCTCATGGAGTGGGCTTTAAGACGAATCAGATATTGGTTGGTTACTTCCACAAGCTTTCTATCACCAGTACCCTAGCATATCTTGCAGTTAGGATACTATTGTAGATCAAAACATTTATGGCTAGTTTTCTGTTTACATTTCTCTTTTGGTAGCATGCAGAGTACCTTTCTGTCCCAAAGATTCTAGAATGTAGGGGTGAGAGCTCTATGTAGGAACCAATTCAATTTCTCCATGTTTGTTGAGTTACGTAGGTGATGTCTTCATCAATGAGGTCTTGGTGTCAGTTTGTTGAAAGCAACTATAATCTTGCTAACACCCTAGGTTGTTTAGGGGTTCCTGTGGGAACCCTTTGGCCAACAGGTTAATTTGATGTAATCCGAGGACTAGAAACTTCATTTAGTGACATAAGATGGCAAGTAGGGGCTTTGTCTCCCGATATTTTTGACAATTAGATCTTCATAATGAAACAAATTTTGTGATGATCCCAACCAAGTTAGCATAGCAGGTACAGCTCTGTCTCCATTGTACACATGAATGAACAGGCTTCAGATGTGATAGAAGCTGACACTAGCCATACAGCAGTATCCTAGCAATACCAGAGGTTTCATACTGCAGAATATATTTATCAATCAACGTTGTATGTTCATATGATGCATTATAGCAGGTATAGAAAGTCAGAACACAATCCTACAAGATCGTCTCTACAGTTGCCAAAAATATGTATTTTATTACCTTCCACATTCATTTTCTGGTTTGCAAAGAAATAGGTTCTTTCAAAATGTTGAATGATAGAGTATCCTTATGTCCATTATCATGCTTGTTAATTGAGCATTAGAAGGATTTCTATGAAAGAAAGAAAATTGACAAATTGACAAACACACAAGCATTACCCAAACTTCTTGGTGTTATTGTACTAGCACTAAATCAACATTTTTGGAAAAGATAATGTTAACTTTGCTTTCAGCTAATGTGATAATTTGCTTCTATATCTTAGAGGATCAATCATATGGAACAAATAAGATAATTCATTTAAGGGAATGTATAAAAGCTAATATGCAAAACTAATCAAGCTGTATCTCAACATAATCAAAATCAATAGTGAAGGACAATGGGAAAAACTTCATTTCTGTTAGCATACACAGCTATAGACACTGTATTTTTCATACATGTGTGTTACTATGTTTTACTCACGTCCATCCACAGTACCCGCTGCTATTCTTCCTCATTCCTCTCCTCTTCTATAGTCATGTGAGATGGGTCAGATAGGTAGACTAGACATAGACAGACAAACAGACGACACACACACAGAGTGGGGAGAACACATATAAAAAACATAATATTTATACCCTGGTTTTAAAATAAGAAAATTGTTAGAATTTTATGTGAAAATGATAAAATGTATTAAGTGACTTTAAAGTTTTTAACTAGACATGTAACCATACACAATGTTCTTAGTTTCTTAAAAGAAAAACTGATTATCTCTCAATTATTCACTGTTTAGCCTGTAATTGACATGAATTTAAAGTTTTGCTTTTCTTTTTCTTTGAAACCAGACAATTTGGTCCTAGATTTTAAAGAGAGAAAAAAAAAAGCATAGAAGGAGGAAAGTGATGGATGTGACGGATAATGAGAGCAGAAAGCACATTTAGTCATTAAAATATAGTATTTAAGTGCTTGCTGATTAAAAGATTGTGGGACAAGTACATAAATCAAAAATATCAACAAAATAGAATGAAAATCCATAAATAGTACACACAATGCATGTAAGCACTCAGTCAATGACGATGGCAACATTTCAAAGCAGTGAAATGGATTGTTCAATATTTGATGTTGACTATTTTTATATATCTAGAAAAACTAATTGGAGCCTTAGTTTACATGACACACAAAATAAATCCTAAATAATCTGTCTCCAATCTTTTAAAATAACGCAAAAATAATAGAAAAGCAAGGATAATTTTCATCAGGAATAGAATGAGAAAATAATATTAAATTGTTATACAAGATGATGGAATAGTACTATTGATTAAATCATCTACATGAATATGATAGATTCTATTTGAAAATATAGTATAAATAAATAGAAAAGACATGAAAAACAAGTATAAAATATCTGTTCTTTACAGACCTATAAAAAATTGGTGGATAATTTCTTAAATTCATGAGACCAAAAACAAATGTTCAAATAAAAATTATCAAAAGAAAAACACTGCTGTACAAATAAAAACAACAAGTGAGCCTCATCACTATTAAAGATGTCAACTGCAAAACAAAGACAAGATTTGACTTATTGAATTTGACAAGCAGTTAAAGGTATACCTCCTACCTCCTTCCTCCTGCCTCTCCTGCCTCTCCTGCCTCTCCTGCCTCTCCTGCCTCTCCTGCCTATCCTGCCTCTCCTGCCTATCCTGCCTCTCCTGAGACTCTCCTGAGACTCTCCTGACTCCTGACTCTCCTGACTCCTGATTCTCCTAACTCCTGACTCCTGACTCCTCCTGACTCCTCCTGACTCCTCCTGACTCCCCCTGACTCCTCCTGACTCCTCCTGACTCCTCCTGACTCCTGACTCCTCCTGACTCCTCCTGACTCCCACTGACTCCTCCTGACTCCTCCTGACTCCTCCTGACTCCTCCTGACTCCTCCTGACTCTCCTCCTGACTCCTCCTGACTCCTCCTGACTCCCGCTGACTCCTCCTGACTCCTGACTCCTGACTCCTGACTCCTGACTCCTGACTCCT
>NW_021604712.1:12077286-12128110 GCF_004785775.1 Grammomys surdaster | reverse complement strand
CTCCTGACTCCTGACTCCTGACTCCTGACTCCTGACTCCTGACTCCTGACTCCTGACTCCTGACTCCTAACTCCTGACTCCTGGCATTGTAAGTTGTTAAACCACTATAAGCAACAAAAAGATTCTATCTGACCAAACATTAAAGTTCATACATCCTGACAAAAATATGTGTATTTGATGAGCCCATACCTAAGTTAGTCAGGTGAGGAAATGACTACTCAGTACAACCTTGTTTATAACAGCAATGCAGACAGTCCCTACCTTACAATGACATGACTTAATGGTTTTCACCTTTATCATGTTGCAAAAGGAATAGACACTCTGTAAAAATATAAACATGCATATATAGTTTTAATCATCTGGGCTGATGATGAGCTTCAAGCACTAAAAATCACCTAACAAAAACCCCAATTCCACACAGGAGTAGCCTTCTTTTGAGTTGTTGGACAGAGCTGTCCATGAGACTCTTTAAACACACAGTCTTTTGCAATTGCCCTTGGTTACCTCAGAGAAGTGGAAAATAAATCTTTATAGCTAAAGACTCCATGCACTTCAGAAACAAGGCCCAGAGACTCTGAGCTGGAATTGACATGAAAGCTTCTTCCCTAAGAACTAGTTTCCATGGTACCAGAATATGCTGTTCAAGCTTCCAAAGGTAGGAGACAACCGATAGTGCTACCCAACTATGACACTTTGATCCACATCAATGACCAGTATAGCACAATAACCATAAGAGTGTATCAGTGGCAAACATACATGGGTGGTAACCAATATTTGTCTAATTGGGCTTAAGATCTACTCAACAAGAGCAAGACCATGCTTGGTAGTGGAAATTTACTTTCCTGTTCAGGGCTAGGGAAATCATAGTTATTTGAGGAAGATCTGCAACCATTAATTTACTAAGCCAGAATAATTTCTAATAACACTCAATAAACATTTTTCTTATACACACAGATAATTGTTGCTTTCACTACTTATCAAGGAAGGAGACCATTACATAAAACCACAACCAACCAAAATTTACAATTATGAAGCCCAATCCCAGTGGCTACATCTACAAAATATTTCCACACTGAAATTTCAGGGAACTTAGCAGAAAAGGGAGTTGAACAATTGTAAGAGCCAACAGATCTGGGGAGTTTGATGTGAGATTGTGTCTTCCAGTAAAATCAGAAGCTACACCCATAAGGTCTTACCAACATGACTGTCCAAATGTGAGCTGATCAAAGATGACACCAACAAACATGTCAAACAGGATGGGGGAAATCCCACAAGGCCACAACTCTACACAAATAATTATAGTTAACTGAGGAAAACAAGAAATGCATATAATTTAAAATAAAATGAAAATCTAAAAATTAAAAAAATACATACATAGAATTTTTATTTTTGAAGAATGATGCTATGATTCAATGTAAAGATAATCTATAGCTCTCCATCAGCCAAAAGATCCCATGATACAGTGTACTGTATGGCTAAAAGTTTTTAGACATTATGTTTTGTGTTTGAGCATCCTATCACATCTTCAAAACTACTATGTGTGATGTATGTGAACTAAAGTTCCCTGAAAATAAGCTGAAAGTGAATTAAAAACATTAAACTCACAAAATTATAAACTAAAATATCTCTCCAGTATAAGTATGAATGCATGCATGTAACTCCAAAGAATCAGAAGTAAACTAAAAAACTTACTGAGACACAGAGGAGATCTTTTGATGGTTGGTTCTTGTTGCTTTTGGTCTTTTCCTATGTGTGGGGAAAATTTAGAGCCCGCCACAGCGGTGGGGCCCCAGTGGGGCTTCCACCACTGTGGCGGGTCCCACATTCGGGGAGAATCTTATGGTTCCAGCGGCCTGGAGGCCTTGGCAGCGGCAGGCCCCAATAACGCGAGGAAGTCCTTGGTTTTAAAAAGGTTTATTGTCATGGTGGATGATAGATGGATCTAGGCGTACCCCCGAAAACTCAGGGCAGTCCTGTGCTATATAGGGAGGGAGAAAGGGAAAGGATTGGGAGAGGATCTGGGGGAGTCATGTTTAATTTGCTCTGCCCTCTGGCCTTCATTAGTATGTAAATCCCTAGGGCCTGAGGCCTATACCCTGGCCTATGTAATTCTACGGAGACCGTGACTGCTTTTCAGGATCCTGGGTTCTGGGGGGGCGCCAAACTCCTGCCGGTTCTCACACAGAATCCCACCCAGAGTCTGCAGAGTCTCGGGGTTCTAGGCACCTGCTCCACCATGACCTAGGATACCCTTACGCAGTCCCACACCTATCCACGTATGTCTCTAATTAAAATGAATAAAGTATTTATTGGAGAACACAATGGAGAAGATATAAACGTGACAAACCCCAAAGATGCTTCAGATTCACACCGTTGCTTCTCAGGGCTATTGTAACTGACATTGCTTATTCCTTGGTCTCCATCAGCCTGTCTCAGGAATACAACTCTAGCCTGGGAGCTATTGACAATTGTTAGCTGCTGGAAGAGAGTCAATTTTCCATAAGAGTGTAGCCCCTAGTGACAGATGATATGATAGTATACATATGTGACCCTAAAAATTCCACTGGGGAACTTCTACAGCTGATAAGTACTTCCCTTTGAGACATCACAAGCCAGGCCTCCACCCTTTGCATTTAGTTTTCAAGTTTTCCCAGCATCTCATTAAGCTCATAACACTTCATGTCTTTTCCAATTTCTCTGCAGAATCCTCCCCAGAACAGTATGGTCATTTCTGTCATAGTAATAACCCATAAACCTGTTACCAATTTCTGTAATTGTTAGGTTTTTTTCCTGTGATAGGAATGATGACCAAAAGCAAGTTGTAGACAAGGGGGTTTATTTAGCTTACATATTCTAGGTCATGTTCCATTTAGGGACAGCCTAGGCAGGGACTGAGGTACAGTCCATGAGAAATGATGCTTACTGGTTTGCTCTTCATGTGGTACTCAACTTGGTTTCTAATACAATCAGAACAACATGCCAAGTGGTAGCACTCATAGTGGTGTGGGTCCTCCCACCTCATTCATTAATCAAGAAAACGTCCCACAAACCTGCCTACAAGCCTATATCTTGGAAGCATTTTTTTCAACTAAAGTTTACTCTTATATGACTCAGTACTATGTCTAGTTGACAAAACAAACCAAACACCAACCATCCCAATGAGGGAAAATTTTTAAAAGGACACACAGTGTGGAGATCAGGGAGGGGGGATGGATGTGAAAACAGTTGGGAGAGTGATGGTGAATATGATAAAATACAATATACAAAATTCTCAAGTAACTAGTAGAAATATGTGTTTTAACTTTTGTGAGAAGATATTCTCCACCCATAGGTAGGTCCCAGGATGCAAGCCTCAAGGTTGTGGAGAAACAGGGAGAACCACAGGACCATAAGATGGAGGAAGAAAGGCAGCTCTTGCAGGCTGCCAAGGCAAGTTATAAAGTTTATGATTTGCCTAGATGGCTAGTGAAATTTTCTAAGCAGTGCAGTGACATAACCATACCTGAGGGCATTACAAATGACAGAAATCAACACAGTAGGAAACGAAGTATTTATAACACATATAATGAGATACAGGACAGAAAGAGATATAGGGGGTAAAGGAAGATAAAGAGAATAACCAAATATTTTTAAGGTTTAGGAACAACAACAGCAACACACATACACACACACACACACACACACACTTTCCATACACATATTTTTTTTCAATGACGTTATTCTACTTGGGAAAACAATGTTCCCCAAAACTTGAAATACCAAGCATGAAACTTCCTTTCAAGTTGTTGGTCAGAGGAAACTGAGAAACTCCCCAAATAATATAGGCTATTGCTGTCGTTCTTGGTATCTCCAAGAAGTTGAAGGTAAGCCCGTTTGCTGAGGACACTGTGCACTTTGAACAAAGAACCCAGTCTTTAAACAGATTCTGACCAAAAAGCTTCTTCCCTGAAGACTACTAATACTGGAGATAAGCAGTCAATAAACCTACCCAACTCTGACTTACATAAATCACAGAATCAGCATGGCAGGCTATATCTAAACTTATAATACTGGCATTGGTATCTTTATGGTAATAGCTAATTGGATTTAAGGTCTGATCAAGAGGAGAACAATAATACCTAGTAATGGAACCAAGTCAACTATTCAGGGCTAGTGAGATTGGAGATCTTAGAAAGGAATCTATTACATTACTAAACTATTAATTTCTAACTGCATTCTAAACATTTGTTCTTATGATCACAGATAATGTAGCTCTTGCCCTCCACCAAAAATGTCCCTCTCTGCAGCAGACAGACAATCACAAAATGCCACAGCTTGTCAAAATGAAGTGAGGGTCTGACCATAGTATCCCAAATCCCAACTGATACATCTATAACGTTACCCCCATACCCTAAGTTCAGGGAATAACAGAGAAGAGGGGTGCAAAGAAAAGAGCCAAGGACCAAGAAATTTTCTGCAAAATTATGACTCCTGGAATTTACAGGGAAACTATAGCCATGTTACAACAAAAATATGGTTGCTTAAATAAGACCTGAGTAATGACATACCAATGGACATGCTAGTGTGGAAAGAGGAAATCTCACAGAGCTGTGCCCCTAAACAAAGAGGTATGAACAACTAATGACTGCTGAGAGACAAAAAAGTAATGTTCCATAGTGAGGTACACTTAGTTGGTTATTCAATACTGAGTGGTCAGCTCTGAAATTGTGTGTGTGTGTGTGTGTGTGTGTGTGTGTGTGTGTACATGTATTTAGGCAACACTAAACATCCTCAACAGGTTGTATTAATACATTTATGCACATATTTGTGACAATAAAAATTAAAGAAAAATATAATATGAATTTGAAAAGGAGTATGAGAGTAATACAGGAGGAGTTTGAGGAAGGACGCTGTGATAGAAATGGTTTACACTTGGAAAGAATGTGGGTTCTATAAGTTGGATATCCAATGCTTCTAACATATATGAAAGATAGCACTATTGGGGACTATTGGAGCCTTCAGAAGGTGTAACCTAATAAAATGTCTTTATATTATTAAACATAGCACCAAAGTAGACAGTAGGTTTCTAACCAGCACTACCCGTCTTCTTGGCTTCCTAGATAAGAAATGAACAGTTGTGTTCTACCAGGCAATCCTGATTGTTAACTGCAAAATAAAAAAGGGTTGATAAGAAAAATAAATAGAATATGTAAATAAGCAATTCGTGAAAAAAAGTTGATACAATTAACTGTGTAGTATATGGTCCCTGTTAAAGGCTGCATCCCAACAGTGGGTTTTTAGGAGGTGGTAGAGTCTTTAGCAGATGGATCCTAGTGGAGGGTCTTCAGCTCATTGAGGTCATATCGTCAAAGGGACATGGGGACCCAAGTCCCTTTCTTCACTTTAACCCTGTATATAAGGTGAGTAACTTTGCTTCATAATGTGCATCTTCTATAGTGTCTTACCCAAAATGGGGCTAATTGATCACAAATTAAGGTTTTTGAAACCACGAGACAAAATAAAGCTTTTATCCTTATGAGTTAATTTATGTTGGGTATTTATGATAATAATGAGAATTTAATAACGTAGTTTGAAATGATGGCTACTGGACTGGAGGCATAAAGTTTTATGTGCAACCTTGTATCAGTGAGTACCAAGAGGCCTTAACCATGTGTTACCTCGCCCAAGTTAAATATTTTTTCCAGGCTATAGGAAAGTGTTGTCTCACACATAACTCCTTATCAGCTAGACCTCCTGTTCCTCACCCTGCCCCAACTCTATTGAATTTTACTTTTCTGTCCTTCATGAAGCTATTCAAAACAGAAAATCGCATATTTTCATAGTATCAAGTATACTTCAGGCCTTGTTCATTAAACCCTATTTTCTTGTGATGGCAACTTTTGTTAGTTCACTCTATTCCAAATGCAAACCATGGTAGTTCTTTATGGAGCAAAGTATCCTCCTCCACTGGACTGTAAGCATATATGGTTTAAACACTGTCTGGCACCCTGAATTCATCTATTTTAACCTTTTTACAGGAGGCAGTTCTCTTCCTCAGTGATGAGTGAATCAGGTAGCTAAATTGGTTACTATGGCCAAAAATGTGTCTGCTTTAATGACTATTTCTGAGCCCATCTGAGATGAGTATAAATTCAATGTTGTTCAATGAACTAGTCTATAAATGTTAAGTAGTTTTAGTTGATTGATGGATCGCTTCAATTCAACATATATCTCCTTGGCCCTTTTAAACATCTTTAGTAGTTTCTTACCCTTGATCCTTTTTTCTATTATAAAATGTGCCTTTTAAATTTATTTTAGGTAGCCAAGAATGACTTCAAACTTCCTAGGTAGCCAAAAATGGGACTCTAATATTCTTCCTACCTGTCTCTCAAGCACTGGGATTGCAAATATTCACCACCTATCATACCTAGCCTGCTTTGTCTTAAAACAACAACTCATGGAGTATTATTAAGTATGTGGGGTCTATAGGTTGGATATCGAATGTGTATCACATATTGGGGACTGCTAGGGCCTTCAGAAGGTAGAACCTAGTGGGAAGTCTTTATAATATTAATCACGATACTGAAGAAGACAAATAGGTGTCTAGCTTCTTCCTATTCTCTCTGTGGATCTTTAGACATGAGGTGAAGGAGCAGTTATGTTCTACCATGCACTCCTACCATCTTTTTGCTTCTTTGCCACAGGCCCAAAGGAATGACTCAGAAATCATCACGAATTAAAATTTCTAAAAGTAAGAGCTAAAATATGTTTTCTCTTTATAAATTGATTATTACATATATTTACTATAGTACCAGAAAAGGGCCTAAAAGAGTGTAGCAAAGTATTGGGAGGCCAGCTAGGGTCACCAAGTCTCTAAATTCTAATAAGTCTTTTTGCCAATAGATTCAGTCTTTTCACCCTTAGTACAAATGGTCTCTTGATCTGTGGGGCCGTGAAGTGATAGCTTGGTTCTTGGCTGGGCACAGGCCTCGAACCCTGATCCTGACGGGACAATGGCAGGTGTTTGACCAAGCCCCAGAACCCAGGCTCCTGACACGTGGCCAAGATCTCCATTGACCTGTGTCTTGCAGTCACACATAGGGCAATGCAGCCCCTCCCAAAGAGGTGTCACCTAACACAGATAGAGGGCATGACTACAGGCCTCTGCCTCAAAAGATTTCCATATTAATGAGATACCTAAAGGCTAGAGGGCATAGCTAATTAAATGACTCTCCTTCCCCTCTCCCTCCCTATTTAAAGTCAGGCCTGCCCTGATTTAAGTGGGGGTGCACATCCAGATTCAACTACCATCCTCTATGAAAATAAAGCTGTTTTGGAAACCCACGGACTTCCTCATGTCGTTGAGGCCTGCGGTTGTGGAAAGCTTGTCTGTTTTCCACTGTGGGGCCCCACATCTTCAAACAAGCAGCCATTCCAAGCCAAGCAAGTGACCAAAGAATCCTTCCAGTGGGGTGCAATCAGGGCCTTCCTCTCTCTCCACTGCAGGCCAGTTGCAGGCTCGTATGCTCCTTATCTCCATTCTGCCGGGCCTGCCAGTAGCATTTGGGAGCCCCAAATGGAGACACCACCCTCTGGGTCCGCTGGAGAGCCCTGCCCACTCATGGAACCTCAGACTGAGTGTGGGACTCGCCACGCCCGGGGGCGCTCTGGCAGCTTCTCACAGTGCAGTGCCGGCCAGGTGCCATGTGTGGAACCAACTCAGTCAAAGATCCTAGTGTTCCTCAGAACTTCCTATTACCCCTCTTGTGGATGTTTAATTTTGATCAACTTCTAAGGGTCCCCAAAAGGTGAAGGGATCCAAAAGAATCTGACAGAACTAATTGGGGTTTTTTATTTATACAAAAATCCAGGTAATGTGTCAGAGAATTGTCGTGTGTGTGTGTGTGTGTTTATGTATTTTAGGTAAATATAAAATATTATGATTCTTTGACACTTTATTATATTTAGCACATGCAAAAATTAACAGACTGTGAGAAACAGCTTCAATGGATAAAATCATATCACATCTCCTCTTGCATCTATGTATGTCTCAGAGAGCCAGAATACCAAGAAGACTTTTGTGAAACAATCTTTCCTAGAAATAGCAGCAGAGGTAAGATTGAAAAAATGGCAATATCAATGGGCATGTTGATATGAAAGAGTGGAAATTTCACAGAATCTTATCCTTAGACAAAGAACTACAGGCAACATGTATACACACAGAAGACACACACATACACACACACATACACATACACATACACACACACACACACATATATATATATATATATATATATATATATCCACTTGGGCTGACAATGCTCCCTACAAGAACTCTAGACTAACAAAAATCCTATTACCAGTCACAGGAATCCTAATTTTGAATGGCTATTTAAGGTATTCCAAGTGATTCTCAAAACAAGATACATTATTAACATAATCTTTTGCTGTGTTTAAGAGGTTGAGGGTAGGCCCCTATGGCTGAGAATGCTGCATACTTGGCACACAGAACTCAGATGATTTGAGCTGGATCTGACCTCTAGTTTAGCCCTCATTGCTCCAGAAAGTACTATGAAAGCTGTTAAGTAGGTATATTGTCTAGTTCTATGTCAACTTGACATAACCTAGTCTTCAGTGACAGATTAAGATGTGAAAAATGTAAGCCAATTAAACCCATTCCTTCATAACTTTAGTCATGGTGTTTCATCAAAGCAATAGAAACCTTATCTAGGACATTGGGGAAAGCAATTAAATAACCCTACCCAGCTACAACACCTATGAACTACAACAATTACCTGCATAGTTAAAAAAAAATGTATAAAGATATAGTGACACTCACAATTTGGAGTCATCCAACAGCTGTCTGACTGGCTCACTCAACAAAAGAGAAATACTACTGAAGACCTAGCAATCTTCTCAGGGCTAGTGAGGTCATGTTAGACCAGTGTAGTTCCTGATTACATTGTAAGTCTTATCTTCATACCAAAAAATAAGTATAGCTACTACCCCTCCTCAAAAAAGTCTCACTTCATAGTGTTTTGCTTTTATATGAACCAAGTCTTATTGAAACTTGTAGAATCATGAAAGGACAGCATGGTTTCTGGTTAAGCACCGGCTAGAAATCACCAGAGACCCCAGATGATCCTAAGGAACAGCATGCATTGTGCCACGCTCCCAGACTCCAGGCTCCTGATACAAGGCCGAAGACCTCCATAGAGTGGGGTCCTCCAGTCATGTAGGAAAATGCCCACTAGCCCCTCCACAGGTAGAGGGTATGACTACAGGCCACGGAACCTAAAGACAGATCTCCATATTAATGATATACCTTAAGGCCAGAGGGGCGTAGCCAATTAAACTTATTCCTTCCCAGACTCTCCTCTTTGCAAAAGGTGCTTAACCTCAGGCCCACCCTGAGATGCCAGGGTATAGTTTACATCTATTTTCCACCATGACAATAAATATCTTAAAACCATGTACTGCTTTTCTTCTTTGGGGTCCACCGTGGGGAATAGTGGAGCAGGTCTCAATTCGCAGAGCCACCACCTAATCTCCCGCTGAAGACCTCTCTACATTCTCAGCCATGGAGACCACCAGCCACCCAACCCAAACAAGTCATCAAGCCAGCCACCATGCAGCCAAGCAAGTCGCCACGACCAGACCAAGGACTCTCATCCCCCCAACACCTCCCCCTGCCCCCACAGGACACAGCTGGAGCTCATCCTCCCCCCCACCCCCTCTTCAGCTAAAGGTTAATCTAGCCCTCACTTCATTCTCGGCCCTTCCAAGGCCCCCAGAGGTGCCTGGGAGCCCAGGGGTCTGAGAGCTAGCCAGTTCTCGGCCACCTTTTGGCCCTGGGACCTCCAAGCCAAGAGCTCTGGCTCTCCACAAGACCTCAGACTGTGCTCCCCATCCCAGAACAGAGTCCTAGGATTCACATAGCCTGATGTCCACCTAGTGTCAGCGTGGAATCAAATTCCCACGCCTCTGTCCCCATGAGAGGCCCTAGCCACATGACAAGACAGAGGCAGGACCCACACATCAACCCAACAACAGGTCCCACTCACACACTACAACCCATCAGACACTGTATCCACTGAATGCAAAGCTAAGTGTATTGGAAGTGGTTGGATATCATGGTGAAGGAGTCAAAGTGGCACCACTCAACCACTGAAAATAAGGAGAGTATAGGTACCATACTAGAGTTCAGTAACCATAAGAATGGTCTAACTGGAAGGTTGAAAGTCGGGAAACCAACAGAGGCCTACTTGGTCTGTATAAGCAAAGGAATTCTAGGTCTAGTGAATAAAAACAGCCTCCATCATAAAAGCAACTCTTTGGTCATTCTATGACTTAAACCACTGAATAAAGGATTCTTTAAAGTGTAGGCTAGATTTTCTTTGTAAATGATCTGCAGACAAGGCTAAAATTTCCACTTACTCTTTCTCCACACCTTCATCAAATATGCCTGTGAACTTTTCTACGGTGAGTGTGAATTGAAAATAAAACATTTGAGCATTTTAAGAGTCAATGGGCATTGACTTTTAACACTAACTATAATACATAAATGCCATTGGACTTCTGAGGGTCAGATGATAAGTGGAGTTTTAAATCAACTCACAGTAGATAGTGAAAATCTCACAAGCTATCCTGTGGCTACGTCCTGTACCAGAATGCAGCAGTGTTGAGTATATCTAGTGAATTACTGGGAGAATTCTTGCATTGGTCTCCTAATCTGTAAAGTAAAGGTTTCTATTATGAAAAGGGCCAAGGAGAAGTCACCGTTATTGTGTACCCCAATATCAAACCAAAAGAAATAATTCTTTCCTGGAGGAATTGTAGAAGTCTATGACAACAAAGAGCTTGAAGATGCAGTGGTGAAGCTGAATGTCCTCACTTAATTATGCTGTTTAGGCTGTGTAGGAGACTGAGAATTTGGAGGATAAGAGCAGATTATCATAAATTTAATCAAGTGTTAACCTTAATTTTAGCTGCCTTGGCAGATGTAGTTTCATTGACTAATCAAATTAACAGAGTCACCCTACTTGGAATGGAGCCTGCTAAATGCCTTTTTCCCCGTCTCTGTTAGAAAAACCCAAAAGAAGTTATTTTCGTTCACCAGTACATGAATGTCTACCTCTGGGATATGTTGACCCCTGACTCTATTACAATTTAGTTCCAAAAAATTTGCCGTGTTTCCTTCCACAAGCTATTACACAAGTCATTACATTGCTGGCAATCTGTTGTTTACTTAAGGATTAAGAAACAGGTAACACTCTAGATTTATTGTTATTATAATAAACTGCTAGAGAGTGAAATATAAAACTGACCAAAGTTTGTGGTCTTCTACCTTAGCTAATATCTTGGAAGCAAAAGTGTCAGCAATGTTGAGACATTCCTTCTAAGATAACCAGATGGTTGCACCTGGATTCTATACAACTAATTCCTGTTGGGGCTCATTATTGGAGTTTGGAAGCAAAACATTCTTTGTTTAGGTATATTACTCTGTCCCAGCTCCTGATGTGCTTGTTTGAATAGGGCCCAGGAGAAAAGGGTACAAGGGTTCCATGCTGCTCAGCAGACTGCCTTGCTAAAAGGACTTCTGACCCAACAAGCACAGTGATATTCAGGATGCTGGAAGCATACAGGATATTGTTTAGAGCCTTTGGTGTCCACAGCAACAGGAAAAGAAACTAAGACAAGACTCACATTTGTCTCATTTGTTCCAAACACACTCTCCCTTATCTCCATTGTGGAGCAGAAATCGAATTTCTCCTTAGCATTCAGAATTAGGCCATATAACAACTACTATGCTAGTCAATTCAGAAGCATGAGTTTTTAACCTTTGGTTTCAAAGTATGAATCTAGAACTTCCTGGCTGGAGGCAATAGACAAATAGAACACAGGCCAAGGGAAGAGAAAGATAGCCATTTGGTGTTATCATGAGGCATGCAACTCTCATTTCTAGTCTTTTATTTCTGGACTTATGAATCCTGGTAATGGGCGAGCCAGAGCTGTGTACAAGAGCTGACTCAGGTGAATCTCAGGTATTCCCCTCACATTTTGAGCAAAGGCCTCCAATCATCTCTAGATAAATATTATCCTTTTGAGAACTAGCTTTTAGAAAGACAATGGGCTCTTGTAAAAACTGAATATTTAACCATGGGCACCAAGGGTCTATAGAACCTGAGCTATCCACTATGAATTTCATGTTCTCCTGTCCTTTAAGCATAGTTACATGTACATAGCAATATTCCACAATTCAATGGAAGTAGTAAATACAAGAGCAGACTCTGAAAGCATAGTTAAGGTCCAGTAAGTAGTGGACTGGGAATTCATGACCCTGACTCTTAAAGTCCTACCTTCTTTCTTCCAGATAGCACTTTAGCATCATTGAGAGTTTCTTAGAACTAATTAAAGAAAAAGAGAAATCTGGCACGTGGTTCACAGTGGGCCCTGGGTAATAAATATGTTGACAGCATCCCAACGTTGGTAGGTATAGAACTATAAGCCACCCTCTCAAAAAACCCAAGCTCAATTATAATGTATCCAGCTTACAGAAATTCCAGCAGAATAGCAGGTTATGTACTTGACCTGCAAGGAGAAATGGCCACATTTAAGATTATATAAACACTTGTGCGTTTTAGCGAATGATTGGGTTGGATGGTAAGGAAATAAAAAAAGAAATATGGCTGCAAAATCTGTAGCAAGGAAAAGATGTGGTAAATAGACCTTCCCTAAGGACGAAAATAATGATGAGGCTATTTGTGTCCCGTGCCGGTATACACAAAAATGTGACCTTGACAGAGTAGCTCTAGTAGATAGGATATTTATTCTGGGGTTATAATCAGTTTTCCCAGCTGCTCCTGTGAGTACCAGAAGAGTTTCTTCTATGGCAGAGATACAGTTACTCATGGACTCAGCAACCAACCTAATTATGGTCTCCACTGAGTGTCAGTGGCTGAGACTGACACTGAAAGCTCAAGACAGTATTATTACTTAGAATAACTTTCTCTTCTATCTGATGCAAGTTGGTTATATTATACTGTTTCCATCATAAAAATGGCAGCAATCTGTACTTACTGGGTAGAATAGACACTCACTCTGGATATGAACTTGTCTTTGCTGCATGCAATGCTTCTACCAAAATGCCAATCCATGGACATACAACATGCCTTATGCCACCACCATGTTTCACACATTACTTCTGAGCAATGAACCATTTTACAGCAAAGTGTGTCCACAGACTTAGACTAATAGAATTCACTATCTCACCATGTGTCCTGCCATCACAAAGTAGCTGGTAACTAAAACAATAAATCGATCTCTGAGAGTGTAGTTACAATATGAATGATGATATTGCCAAAGAGAGCTAAGGCAAAGCTCTAATCAGGGGCTGAGAGATGTATGCCATAGAAACCAACAACTGCCTCCTCTGCTCCCCCACCCCCCAGCTGAAGTGACATTGATTCAACTAAAGAGATAAACAGGCAAGCTAGAGGCCAGAGAAGGAAATGACTAAGGAGCAATACTCTTGAAGAAATAAAGGGATCTTAAATATGAAGTAAAATCAAGGGAAATTTCAACCCAGCAATGGACCTACTCATAGAAAGTACCTAGAAGACTTTACATGTGCATCTCTGTCGTTCTTTTGGCATGGAGTTTGCTCTATGCAAGCTAAAGCTGGATTTCAAGTAGTCTCTTCCAGAAATTACCGGTATCCATTTTCAGTGATGTCTTGAGAAGCAATTTAAAGAAATGGATGAACAAAGACATACAAGACACCTAGGAATTAAATGGATAAATGGCTAGTACTCTTAGCAGCAATCACTTTAAATGTAAATAGAATAAGCTTGTCAATAAAAGGATAGAGATTGGCAGAATTGTTTTTATTTTTTTAATAGCCCAAGGATGTTCGATCTATAAATCCCTCACTTCTTATACAGATGTAAAATAGTAGAAATTGTTTAATCAATGCAGATAATAACCAAAAATACAATTTCAAATAATAACCAAGAAAAACAAAGGTGACTTTGAAAATCAGTAAGACAAAATCAGTGAAAAATCAGTGAAAGTGTGTTATAGTAGCCATCACAGTTTATATCAAATATTGATAAGTGTGTCGATTCATCAGGGAGATAGGATTATAAGAACATAGATAACTAAGAAGAGAACCTTAAAATACTAAAAACATATAGAATTAAAGAAAGAAGACACCCTACAAAAGGAGGCTTTGAACTGGTTTTTTAGAACAGAAATTCCTATCATGATTCCGAACACTAAAAGCCAAAAGTCATGATGCCAACAAGACATTCCCTGTCCAGAGGCACTAGAGGGCACCTTCTGGTGCCCCTTTGCTATAGTTAAAGGGCCGATCTTTGGTGGCACTATTAAGAAGTAGTGAAATGTTTAGAGATACAGTCTAGCAAAAGGGCTTCAGGGCCATTCCCTTAAAGAGGAAGACTGGAGAGACAATGCTCCATCCGTCCTTTTTTATTTTCAGACACTGATCTAAGCAGGCCTGCTCAGTGACACTCTCCTGCATCTCCTGCTCTCTCAGAACAGCTCCCCTCCCCCCAAATAAGGCCAGATAAGCATGGTTGTAACATCTAAAATGTGAGCCAAAAAAAAGAAATTTTTTTTCCTCCTTATAGGCCGAGAATCCCAAGTGTTTTTATGGTGATGAAAAGCTAAGCCCCAATTCCAGCTTTTAAAGTTTTCCCAGCAATTCCTTTCTTCTTTGGTTTGTGGCAACATGACTCCAACACTACTTGCACCTTTACATCATTTTTTTTTTCTTGTATGGGTATGTGCCAAAACACAGTTCAGTAATGGGATTATGTGAGGAGAATTCTGAGTGCTTGTCAGAACACTCAAAAGCCTCAGTTTCTTTAAAACATGGAAATGTTCTTGGAATGTGTTTTTGCGCTTTTCCCAGGTGTAATAGATAGGGGTGAGTTTACTTCCGGGTCAGTCACTACTCCTTGCTGGTGTTATCCAGCAGAATGCTTAAACTGTCCTTTATATGCTTCTATGGAAAAATACGTTTACCACATGTGGCTTCTCCTTGTGATTGTATATAGCTTGGACTGATAAGAATTTTATGTGACCTTTCCTAACACTTGTAGTATAAATTGTCTGAGGCTCTGAATAAAGACAGCTTTGCTGAGGCCTTCCCTTCCCCTTGAGGGACCATCCACACAACAGTATAGTATAGAATAGGATTTATTTAGGGCATGGGGAGGGGAGTTGAAATGGTAGTAGAGACAGAGAAAGGCAGATAAAGAGAGGGGGGAGGGAGGGAGGGAAGGAGAGAGAGAGAGAAAGAAAGAGAGAGAGAGAGAGAGACAGACAGACAGAGAGAGAGAGAGAGAGAGAGAGAGAGAGAAGAATAGAGGTTGGCCATGAGCACCTGGAGAGAGGGGAGTGAAGGGGAATGGGAAAAGAGGGGGAAGGGGCCAGAGGACAGAGAGAGAGAGAGAGCAAGAATGCAAGAGCAAGAAAGAGTAGAGGGAGCAAGCAGCCCCTTTTATAGTGAGTCAGGCATACCTGGCTGTTGCCAGGTAACTGTGGGTCAGAGCTTAGACAAAAAGCTAACAGAAAGAAAGCAGGTATGGATTGTCTTTACTCCCCAGGAGCACAAGCTTGTAGAAGGCACAGCATTTTCCTCATCTCCAGATACACTTTGCTTAGTCGTCAAAGTACACTGTTGATAATATGAGGATTCCTTTAGGGAGCTTTCTCAGTGGGTACAAGTTTCTCCAATGACCCAGTGCTGTATTAATAAAATGTTAAACTCTCACCAAATTGTCCACAGTCAATAAATAATGCAGGCTGAAATCACTAAATATTGTGCCTTTGGGGGCTGTTTCATTGAAACTCACTGATTCAACACTATTCCAAGTAAGTTCTGCCACATTCAGCATTCTTTCTGAGGAATTTGCCAGCTTGAATACCAAGGTCCTTAAAGGCCCTTTAGTCTGTCACCCTTTCTCAGCTCACAAATGATGGGGACACAAGCCTGGTTCTCGTGGGGTATGGGGGAGAGGGAATTGTAATTGTGACCTGTCTTCAAATGCTGGCTTGTTCCTACTCTGTTTCCAAGTTTTAGGAGGAAATTAGATAAGCTTTTTTTTTCCTCTGAAGATCAGTTTTATTCACCTCCAGCATGAAACTCAAAGGCAGAACGAGGGAATCTTTGAACAAGCTGGGTCAACTCGACTTCTTCTGCTGACAGGGTCTGCAGAGAATTAGTTCAGAAGATGCAATTTCAAATTTGAATCCGGTTCCCATTCTGGAATTCCTATAAGTGCTTCAGGAATTGCATCTCATACAAACACATGAAAATTGCCCATCAAGAAGAATTTTTCCTTAACCAGTAGCTCTTCTCCTGTTCCTTTTCAGAAAGAGGAAGACACATCTGAAGAGATCGTTGACAAAAGCAAGATAGCCAGCAGCACCGTTGGAGCAAATGCTCGCTGAACAAGAAGAATGTTTTAGGGAAGCAGCCTGGCTGTGGAGAGGGGCCTGTTGGCATCTTTGCAACTCTCTGCATCTTGGGAACAAGGAAGAGGTTTCAGGTCAGTTTGTGCACCGCAGGCAGGTTTGAGCCTCTATAGATTTGTATCTAGGTCTGTATGCTAACTTCTCTGCTCCAGAAGTCAACAGAGATTTATCAGCATTCTACCGCATGCTCATGGGGGATGGGCTAAAGACTCAGAGCATTGGGTTTTTACAAACAAATAAGTCTATGTTAGATCCTGAACCGCCCTGCTTTAGTTCAGAATTTTAGAATACTTTGCCTGGTTTTGTTGTAGTTAGATTTTCTGTTAGATTTTCAAACCTGGGACAAATAGCTGAGATGCCTATTTAACATATCAAGGTGAACCTGGCCACCAGGTTCTTCCTGCACCCCTCAATCCTCACCTGTTACAGTTACCCTCCTGGCTAGCAGACCCCACCTGCTACCCCAAACTTCTCCAGCCCCGGGAACTTGATTGCTCTTCTCTATATAATCCAGCTATTTTGGTCACCTGCCCCCTTTGTACCTTTGAGCATCTGGTTCCCCTCTCTCTCTTCTTCCTTCCCTCCCCACCTCCTCACATGGCACATCTCAGTCTGGTCAAGTACACTCTGGACTCTCCCAGATATCTTTGCATCCTCTGGCTGTGCTCTCCCACATATCTATAATAAACTTTCTCCTCAACCATACCTAGGAGCAATCATGTTTCTTTCCTTCTTTTTTTTTTTTCTATCTTACATGGGAAACTGGGATTAGCCATGCTCCTTTCCTTCCTTCCTTCCTTCCTTCCTTCCTTCCTTCCTTCCTTCCTTCCTTCCTTTCTTTCTTCCCTTCTTTCTTTCTTTCTTTCTTTCTTTCTTTCCCTTTCTTTCTTTCTTTCTTTCTTTCTTTCTTTCTTTCTTTCTTTCTTTCCTTCCTTCTTTCTTTCATTCACCGGCCTGTGAAATGAGGCCAGAGTACCTGCTGCACATGGATGTTATTAAAGGATGAAAAACAAAAAAAGACTGGGTAATTATACATAGTTGTAAATGTCAGGGACATTTTATCTACATCAATAACACCTTCTATTCCTTTATTATAATAGGCATTCCATAATTTTAGTTATCAATTCTATTAGGGACAAGGTCTCAGAGAAGCCAATTGAAAGACTCACTGTGGATAGGAATATTACAGAAAATGATGTTTAAAAGGTTCAGGAATACATGGCTTAAGTAGTAACCTAGATAGGGAAGGAAAAGTAGAAACTTTGTCTAGGACTGGGAACTCCTCGAGATTGTCAAGAGTGAGCAATGCTGTATGGAGGGGAATAAAATTTCCTTCAAATATATTTGTAAAGTGTTTGAGACTATTAATAATCTTCTAAAAAGAAAGGGAAATTAAGTTTCTTTGTCCCTTGAGGCTAGAGGAAGTCCTATCTGCCCACCTTCTGTTCTCCACAGGAAGTATAACTGGTTACAGTCATTTGGTGGTACCATCAGACAGGCTACAAGGCAGAGAAAAGAGATTACAGGAGCTCAGGATGTTTATTTGCAAATTTAGAACAGACTCCCATAGTCCTAGAGCAGCAGATTTTAACCTGTGGGTCTAGATCCATTTGGGGGTCAAACAACCCCCTGTGACAGGAGCCACATATCAGATATCCTGAGTGTCTGATATTTACATTATGGTTCATAACATTAGCAACATTACAGTTATGAAGTAGCAATGAAAATAATTTTATGGTTGGAGTAACCATGCAATGAGAAAACCACACCACGAGAAACTGTATTAAAGGTTGGCAGCATTAGGAAGGTTGAGTGTAAGACTCTTGGGGAGCCTTAGCTTACCAGAGACCCCCCCACACACCCCCCAGTGAACCACATGGATGCAAAAAGCAAGAGGAATTGTAATGATTAATGATCCAATGCATTGAGGCCTTCCTACATCAAAGGTGGAGTGACGACCCCAGGCAGCCCATTTGGTCAGTTTTTATGCAGTTTAAGGGGTGGACTACAGAAACAGTGACTAGGCACAATATGATTGGCAGAACAGTGTGACTTTTAAACTGATTGGTCTTTGGGTGGCAAGGACCTCCCTTGTCTGTGAGTGACAAGGGTTGGTCCCTCCTGCAAAAATTTGTCTACGTGCTCCGGGCTTTCCCCACCTGTAGGTGGGTTCTCTTCATGTGGTCTGAGGAATGTGAATCAGCCTCTCCCCCCTCTGACTGTTAATCTGGCAAGTGTCCTCTGACTAAGTAATGTTAATTAGCTTCTCCCATGGGGTGGGGAGGGGGCGGAGACAAGTGTTCAAGTTCCTCTTCAGCGGACCACTTGCCCTAGAGAGGTGGAATCCTTTAGCAGGCTTGAAAATCTCATCTACCTCCAACTGTCACAAGAGATCCTCTTCTTTTTCATGGGGATTTGCGGATTTTCTCTTTTCTTCTTTTCTCTCAGGGATTCTGAACATGTTTCTGTATAAGAAAAATAAATCTGAACATCCAATAATGTGTGTGTGTGTGTGTGTGTGCCCTCCATTAACGAGGCCTTGTATTTGTCACTGTGGTACATACTTGATCCTAATTTGTCGCCGCACCTGGCCCGCAGGAGGGAGCGACACGAGGAGTTCTTCCCAAAGCAGTTTATTCAGGAACCCTGTCTTCTTCCAAAAAAGCCCCCGAGCCTCTCTCCACCTGCCCTTAAATCTTTTAGCCTGCACCACTCAGAGCCGATCACGTGGGCACTCTTGATTGGATTTAGACGTTACACGTCATATGGCCTGATATTGCATGGCAGTGAGTCTGTGCAGTATCTACTGCGAACGTGGCTCTCTGGGGGTGTTTAAGGAAGTCAGGTGCCAGTCATAAGACTAGGCAGCCGTACCTAGCCGCCACACCCACTTCCCACACTAATTATGCATTTAAAGACTATATTCATTTAAAGACTATAATAGATGACAAGGGCCATTTGCACCATCTTGGAAGGGAACTCCCCATGTAAACTTACTAAAAGGTCTTCAGACAGGGTGGGTGGACTTTAATAGGAAACTCTCAGAGAAAATTGTGCTTCAAATTTTCCCAGTTTTTCATCAGTGACACAGTTAAGGCTTAACTTGATCTTGATTCCCTTGTAATTCTGGGAGTCTAACTGGCACTGGAATCAGGCAAGGTACTCAAGTCAATTCCAGGCCTGGCTTACCAGTGGCAGTCCAATCTACCTTGGTGCTCTCCCATGAAAACAATTGTGTTTAGTGGCACTGCAGAAGTTGTCTGCGTCTCTTTGGGTTTACCGGAGGCACGTCATGTCCTGCAGCTGCTCTTCTAGGTAGTACACAGGGCTACTATGTTCCTTATCCCTTCAGTCCAGTAGTCAGTGCCACTGAGAGAATGTCAGAGCAACACTAGAAGCCCTAATCCAATCAATGTTGGCATTTCTTCCCCAGAAGCCACTACTGATAATTGAATCATAATAGCACACCTGTGAGTTTGTGAAATCCCAGTTCTCTCTCAAAGTAAAGGGCATATCAAATGATGCCTAATTCCTCACATCAGGTGTAATGGCAGTCACATGGTCTGCCTTTTATACATAGTTTTTACTCTTACAAGAGGCATGAGGGCACAGCTCTGAGGAATGAGTTTAAATGCTACTACAGTTCATAGTCATTTCTCAACTTTAAAAAGACAGATATCCAAACACTACTTTCAGGATAAAGAAAAGGGGGGGTCTGTTTTAGTCATTGTAAGTTTCTTTTTTTTCTTTTTCTTTTCTTTCTTCCTTTCTTTCTTTTTTTTTTTTTTGTTTTGTTTTGTTTTTTTTTCAAGACAGGGTTTCTCTGTGTAGTCCTGGCTGTCCTGGAACTCACTCTGTAGACCAGGCTGGCCTCAAACTCAGAAATCCGCCTGCCTCTGCCTCCCAAGTGCTGGGATTAAAGGCGTGCGCCACCACCGTCCTGATCCAACCCACGGGTCCAGTTATTGGTGGGGATCGAGGGGGACCTCACCTGTGAAGGAACATGGGCGAGAGAAAGGACAAGACCAAGCATATGTAGCCTTGTCAAGGTCTGCTTTAATTCGGAAGTGGCTTACAAGATATACTCTAGGCAAAGGAGGAAGAGGAACAAAGAACAGGATAGGGACTCTATCAGCTATCCATAGATAAGGTCAGTCGTCTGGTGGAGCATTCTGTGGTTTTTCCCGGAATGTCACAGGGCAACAGTTATCTATGAACAGGAAATTCTTTCTTAGCTGAAGGTCAGATTCTCCCAAAAGAGACAGTTTCTCATAAAGGCAATTCATTAAGCAACTTTTGTTAGCTGGGATGGTGGTCCAGGGTTCCCAACACCGCCCGGCTCATTGTAACTTTCTTGACAGTAATTAGTAACACAAGCATGCCAACTCATTATTATGCGCCTACCATTGCCTTTTGGCTTCATCCCCACCTGGGTATGCTTGAGTTAGCAAAGGCTTTGGTAGAACAGGGCACATCTGTCCAAGAAGTGTCTCAGAGGGCCTGAAGTTTCATCAGCTGCTGACTTATGACTGTGCTGGGAGCCTCTCTGCAGCTGAAACTACAGAGACTTGTTGGAAAGGCATTGGCTGAATGTGCTGGGGTCTTTGTGAGGGCTGAAAGAGCAAAGCAGGTGAACTTGTTCACGCTGAAGGATCAAACTTAATATTTTTAGGAAGGCTTGTAGCACCAAGGCTATTAAAGTTCAGTGATTGAATAGGTTTTCCCACCTACAACATCAATGATAATTATAGGAATTAGCAGAAATGCACTACGGGTTAGGTCCAGTGGAGAAATACTTTTCCTTCTAAGAGGCCGTCTTTCTTTCCACTTCATTCTACTTCTGTGATAATCAAAAACATAAGACACACATAACAGGAGTGGTGGTATATACCTGTAATCCCAGCATCAGGGACTCAAACAGAAGAATATTTAGTTTAATGCTAACCTGGCCTAGATAGCAATACTTTTCTGCACAAAAAGGGTTATTAAAATGTGGTATATAAGGGCCGGGCGGTGGTGGCGCACGCCTTTAATCCCAGCACTTGGGAGGCAGAGGCAGGAGGATTTCTGAGTTCGAGGCCAGCCTGGTCTACAGAGTGAGTTCCAGGACAGCCCGGGCTACACAGAGAAACCCTGTCTCGAAAAACCAAAAAAAAAAAAAAAAGTGGTATATATAAGCCGTTTTAAGTGAATATACATAAATACGTATATAGATATCTATGGATGGTTATATCAGATATCTACAATTATCCGTGTGTATTGGTGGGTTCCAAATCTGGGTTCTACCCAGATTTTTAAAATAGCATATGAAGCTATTTTAAAAAGAGAGACGGGGAGAAGTGAAAAGTCTCTTGGATCTCTATCAAAGGCACCAATTCCATTATAAGAACTCCCCTCTAATGACCTATCTGTTCCCCAAGTTACTGCTTCCTCATGCCTTCATATTAAGAAACGTAGATTTCAACATGAAGGCTAGCCATTGGGTACATACAGGTTCTCACCACTCGGCAAGGACCCAGACATTTGTTTGGCCAGGCCCAATGCGACAACTTTGGGCTGTACAGATTTACCATAGGCCAGATAAACAGTGAATATGTTGGAATGTGGCTTATGATATGTGAAAATGATTGTTAAACAATGCATTTGAGTCAAACAAATAAATTTGGGAAAATTTATATTACCAAATAAAACTTACACCTAAAAAAATCCTGAAACTTGACAGTGAACCCTAAATTGGTACCACTGAGATAGCTAGCACAAAAACTGTAGGCACAGTCAGTCCTCTAGAGTGACACTAGGTATTTCAATCACACTCAGGTCTCGTGCTAAGAATATGTTGGCCAACAGCTAATACACTCCACAGTTTTGTATGTATATGCTTTCAGGTTTGGTGTGTTTTGCCTTTTTGGTTTGAGGTTTTTTTGGGGGGGCGCGCCTGAGCGGGAGAGGGAAGGGGAGAGGGAGAGAGAAGGAGAGAGAGAGGAAGAGAGAGAGGGAAGTTTGAATGATAGGCAGGCAGGGAGAAATTGGGAGGACTTGGAGAAGTAAAAACAAAATACGTTGTATAAAAAAATTTTAAATAATTTTAAAAGCAATAAAAATCCTGTACATTTACCACCCCTAAATAACAGCATGATTTTTAATGCCTTCTTCAAATATAGCTACAAAAGAAAATGGAAGGCAACTCTGGCAACTTCTCAGACTGCCTCATAAGAAAGACTGGAACAGAGACAATGCTGCATCAATGACAGCTAGGACCACGATTTGACCAAGACTGCTTGGTTATGATTACTTCTTGCCATATCATTTAGATCCAAAACTTTGGCTGGGGATATGGCTCTGTGAATGAAGTGCTTGCTGGGTAAGCATGAGGACCAGACCTGTGATTGCCAGCAGTGGATATGGCAGCCTGTCTGTAAGGCAAACTTTTGGAAGGCAGAGACAGGGGCTCCTCAGAAAAAAATGACTAATTAGATTAGCCATGCTTGTAAACTCTGTTCTCAGCAAGGCACCATGACACAATGTATAGGGTTAAGATCAATAGAAGACAACTCACAATGTCAACCTTGGTCCCACATACACACATGTACATATGTATACAGGTGAACACATACACACATGTACAGTGCATACACATACAGATGCAAAGCTTTCTCACTAAATTTCCTCTCAAGACCCTGAAGATAGACTTGAGGGGTCACTGGACTCTTTTACTCTTCCCAAGGTGGCCATATTGAGTAAACTTCCTATCCCTACTTTCTCCTACTCCTTGGCTCTTTAATTGGCCTATTGAGAATGAGGGGCTCATCCTACCTTGTTTGCCTTGTGGCCCAGGCATGATACGAATAACATGAGTAGCGAAGCTTCCTAAGGCAAAGTCCACTAAGAAATGAGCATAAAGAAAATTCTCTAGTGCTCAGATCTGCTGATGGATATTCAATATCCTGCCCAACTGAACCAGGATATTGTGAAAAGAGTGATTGCTGGGCTTCCTAGCAAAGCTTACTTGTTCAGCTGCTTACAAAAAGGGCTTCTAACTCCGATCACTTTGCCATGGCATGGAGTTTAAGCTTGATGATGGGGATCCAAGGTCAGTCAACTGGAGAAGAAAAGGAACCTTGTCATACTTTGAAATAGTGTACTAAACATGTTAAGGTATGTGAAAATCAGCAGTGGGGCCTGGAACAGTTACCCCTGCCAGCTCCTATCACATGCCTGACTGTTTAGTACCACGTAAGTCACTGGTGACAGGAACATTCCTAAGAAATAGTCATCTTTGTTTCTGAGATTTACAGAAAATTCCATCACAACTGATGAGGAGGGTGAAATGTGCACCATATGTTCAACCAGCTGTGGAAAGATGCAAGCCAGTCTGGGAACACCAGCAGATGTTACAGGAAGGAAAATAGACATAAAACCTAAATCAGAGGCTTGATAAATGGATCGGTAGGAAAATGTTTGTCATGCAAGCGTAAGAATCCCCAGCACCCACAAAAAATAAACCAGGCCCAGTACCCCATACGTCTAATCCAAGTATTCAGGAGGCAGAGGCAGGAAGAACACTAAGGCTTGCTGGCCAGCCAAGCTAGCTGAGTTGATGATATCAAGGTTCAGTGAAGAACCCAATACCAAATAATGAGGCAGAAACTGATTGAAGAAAATTGACATCTGCCTTTAATTTCTATCTAAACATGCACATCCATATGTGTGTGCCTGTACAAATAAAAATATATCATACACAGACACACACACAGACACAGACACACACACACACACACACACACTTTTCTTCTAAATTAGATGGGCTTTTCAACAACATTAAGCCAAGATCCTTGCCTCAATACCTACCCCTTAGCTTGAAATGAGGCAAGCAGCAGGACTTTTATCCAGAACAATCTGTGCTTTGGAAAATATCTTGAATGAAGGCCACATGTGAGGAAAGAGCTGCAGATAGGTTTTTATGGCAAGGAAGATCAATTGTGACAGCATTTCTAACTGAGTAAAAATCATTGCTCCTTTAGACAAAGGAGCTATAGGCTCTTCTGTCTCTGTTTCTTTTCACTGTATTTATTTTGGGTAAGCATTTTTTAAATGTCCATGGTTCATCAGATCATCATATGGTCAATTATTTCTCTGAAACTTGGGGGTAGATTATTCTTCATCACTTTTTCAAATAACAATTTTGTCTCTTGTTTATACTTTCATTTTTTTATTGTTACTAAGATTTCCAGTGCTAGGAATTCAACCCCATCCAAGAAAATATGCATGCAGTCAATAGAACCTATCTCCACAAAAGCCTTGGACTTCATAAACAACTATGAATCAGCTACGTTCATAAAACAAAAGAAATAACCTATAAAAAAATAAAGAAACTTTGAGAAGCATATCCAAATAGAAAGTATTGTTTTAAAATAACAACATAATATAGGAAATAAAAATGGGATGGAAAAGTAAATAAAGGACTGCAAATATCACAGGGCAGGAGACAATAACTGAAGATAAGTAAGTCTGAGGCACAGAAAGATATCGCTTCAACAAAGATAAAGCAGCTAGACAAACAACCAGCAAAAAAACCAAAGATACACAAAATCTACAACCCAAGCCAACCTCCCACTTCTTTGCAGAACACCCCCACGTACAAGATAACATGGGAACTTAAGTACATAGACTATGAAAGGCCAGAAATGATGTCACAAAGCAAATGTAAATAAATTGTAAAATGTGTAAAATGTTTACATTGCAGTAAACATGTCAATATTCTTTACTATTACAAGAAAATGAAGCAGGAATCCAGTCACAGTAAAATGAAGGGAGCTCACAGTTACAAAGTTGAACTCAACATTGTCATGAATAATGGCCGAAATACTTAATTACAGGAGTATTAAGAAATTATGAGTCTAGGGACAACTCTCAATGAAATCTGAGTTTGAATCTAAAGAATCCATATAAAATGTGGACATGCACCATAAGTATCAGTAGTACAAGTGGTCCTACAGACATGTGAGACCTGGAAACTGCAGAATCCCTGAAGCTACTACTGTGTGCTACTACTCTGGTACACACAGTGAACAACCAAATGAAACCTATCACAGCAAGTCAGGAAGAAGAAGGAAATGACAACTGAATGTGTTCTGTTGCTTCCAATAAGCATAACAGGGTGCATGCAAATACACACGCAAAGACAACATGTTTTTGAAGAAATATTATAAGATTAAAGGTCACAGAGGAAAAGAATTTTCTTCGGTGGTGTAACTGCTGGTAAAGGGGTCCCTAAGCTCTTGAAAATACTCCTTCACTTGAAACATTTTTTTAAAAGCTACTGAAAAATGCAAGAGGTCACAGATGAATAAATAAATAAAAATTATGACAATAGTAGGGACAGTTGCTGGAAAGAAGGGGTTAATGGGAGTAGGAAGCAACAAGAGAGGGCAATGGGCAGGGGTATAATAAAACAAATATACTACACATGAAAACATCATAATGTACTTGTTATTATGTAATTGACATATGCCAACAATAGAAGAGAGAACCAAAAAATTAAAACATAGTAAGAAAAATCTAAGTGATAGAACTGAAGAAATGCTTATGAGGAAACCTAGAATGTAAGTGTACACATTTTTTTTTATGATGGCTGTCAACAATGAACACATCAAACATCTTTCCTTATTACCCTAAGAATTTGCTGTCTAGTCACTGGTGTTTTCAAGTGACCTACAAAGAACATAGACTTATGGTTGGTTACATTCCAATTTTACTTAACATTGAATAAGAAATCTTAGCACCATCGCCGTGTTACATAAATATACATTTCCATTGCAATAATGTACTACTTTGAAAACCTAGGAAATCAAAGAGAAAGAGTATTTCAAACAAAGCTCACATGCTGAGGTGCTGCAGAGACATTGAAAGACTATACAGGAGACACAGAGTCGGTCTGCTCCTGTCCTGTTGAGAAACTGAATCCTGAGTCATCCAGGAGCCACTGCACTCAGAGCAGCTGGAGCCACTGCACTCAGAGCAGCTGAAACTGAATCCTGAGTCATTGAGGACCCACTGCACTCAGAGCAGAAGGATTTCCAGATCCAAGAGGTGGCCTGAATCCCAGGAGTTCTTCCACCCAGGAGATTAGGAGCATAAGACCACAGAGACCTCTGGACTCTGAGGAGCTCTGCAATAAGCAAGATAACTGGAAATACAGACTCCAGTTTTACACAGTGAGGGCAGGTACCACTAGAGTTAACCAGATGGCGAAAGGCAAGCGCAAGAACATAAGCAACGGAAACCAAAGTTTCTTGGTATCATCAGTGCCCAGTTCTCCCAATATAACAAGCCCTGAACACCCCATCACACCTGAAAAGCAGGATTCAGAATTAAAATCACTTCTCATGATGATGATAGAGGATTATAAGAAGGAATTAAGTAACTCCCTTAAAGAAATACAGGAGAGTACAAGTAAACAGATAGAAGCCCTTAAAGAGGAATCACAGAAATCCCTTAAAGAAATGGAAGAAAACACAAAGAAGGAATTAAACAAAAACATTCAGGATCTGAAACTAGAAATAGAAACAATAAAGAAAGTTCAAAGGGAGACAACCATGGAGATAGAAAACCTAAGAAAGAGATCAGGAGTCACAGACGCAAGCATCACCAACCGAATACAAGAGATAGAAGAGAGAATCTCAAATGCAGAAGATACGGTGGAAAATATTGACACAGTTGTCAAAGAAAATGCAAAATGCAAAAAACTCCTAACTCAAAACATCCAGGAAATCCAGGACACAATGAGAAGACCAAACCTAAGGATAATAGGTATAGATGAGAATGAAGATTCCCAACTTAAAGGGCCAGAAAATATCTTCAACAAAATTATTGAGGAAAACTTCCCTAACCTAAAGAACAAGATGCCCATAAACATACAAGAAGCCTACAGAACACCAAATAGACTAGACCAGAAAAGAAATACCTCCCGTCACATAATAATCAAAACATCAGATGCACAAAACAAAGAAAAAATACTAAAAGCAGTAAGGGAAAAAGGTCAAGTAACATATAAAGGCAGACCTATAAGAATTACACCAGACTTCTCACCAGAGACTATAAAAGCCAGAAGAGCCTGGACTGACATCACACAGACCCTAAGAGAACACAATTGCCAGCCCAGATTACTATACCCAGCAAAACTCTCAGTCACTATAGATGGTGAAACCAAGATATTCTATGACAAAACCAAATTTGCACAATATCTTCCCACAAACCCAGCACTTCAAAGGATAATTGATGGAAAATGTCAACACAAGGAGGGAAACTACAACCTAGAATAAGCAAGTAAGTAATCTTCCAACAACCCCAAAAGAAGATACAAGCATAACTTTACCTCTAATAACAAAAATAACAGGAAGCAACAATCATTTTTCCTTAATATCTCTTAACATCAATGGTCTCAATTCCCCAATAAAAAGATGCAGACTATCAGACTGGATACACAAACAAGACCCAGAATTTTGCTGCATACAAGAAACGCACCTCAGTGACAAAGACAGACACTACCTCAGAATAAAAGGGTGGAAAACAATTTTTCAAGCCAATGGTCCCAAGAAACAAGCTGGAGTAGCCATTCTAATATCAAATAAAATCGACTTTCATCCAAAATTAATCAAAAAAGATAAGGAAGGACACTTCATACTCATCAAAGGAAAAATCTACCAAGGTGAACTCTCAATTCTGAACATCTATGCTCCAAATGCAAGGGGACCTACATACATAAAAGAAACTTTACTAAAGCTCAAAACACACATTACACCTCACACAATAATAGTGGGGGATTTCAACACCCCACTGTCAGCAATGGACAGATCATGGAAACAGAAACTTAACAGAGACACTTTGAAATTAACAGAAGTTATGAACCAAATGGACTTAACAGACATCTATAGAACATTTCATCCTAAAACAAAAGAATATACCTTTTTCTCAGCACCTCATGCTACCTTCTCCAAAATAGACCATATAATTGGTCACAAAACAAGCCTCTACAGATACAAAAAGATTGAAATAATCCCTTGCATCTTGTCAGATCACCACGGACTAAGACTGGTCTTTAATAATGACAAAAACAATGGAAAACCCACGTACACATGGAAACTGAACAACTCTCTACTCAATGATGACTTGGTCAAGGAAGAAATAAAGAAAGAAATAAAAGACTTTTTAGAATTCAATGAAAATGAGGACACATCATACCAAAACTTGTGGGACTCCATGAAGGCAGTGCTAAGAGGAAAGCTCATAGCTCTAAGTGCCTACAAAAAGAAACTGGAAAGAGCACACACTAACAAGTTGACTGCACAACTAAAAGCTCTAGAACAAAAAGAATCAAATACACCCAGGAGGAGTAGAAGGCAGGAAATAATCAAACTCAGGGCTGAAATCAACCAAATAGAAACAGAAAGAACAATACAAAATATCAATAAAACCAGGAGTTGGTTCTTTGAGAAAATCAACAAGATAGATAAACCGTTAGCCAGATTAACCAGAGGGCACAGAGAGAGTATCCAAATTAATAAAATCAGAACTGAAAAGGGAGACATAACAACAGAAACGGAAGAAATTAAAAAAATCATCAGATCCTACTACAAAGGCCTATACTCAACAAAACTGGAAAACCTGGATGAAATGGACAATTTCCTAGACAGATACCAGGTACCGAAGTTAAACCAGGAGCAGATAAACCATCTAAATAGTCCCATAACCCCTCAGGAAATAGCAGCAGTCATCAAAAGCCTCCCCACTAAAAAAAGCCCAGGACAAGATGGTTTTAGTGCTGAATTCTATCAGACCTTCAAGGAAGACCTAATACCAATTCTCTTCAAACTATTCCACAAAATAGAGACAGAAGGAACACTACCCAATTCGTTCTATGAAGCTACAATTACACTCATACCCAAACCCCACAAGGACCCAACAAAGAAAGAGAACTTCAGACCAATCTCCCTTATGAACATCGATGCAAAAATACTCAATAAAATTCTAGCAAACCGAATCCAAGACCACATCAAAACAATCATCCATCATGACCAAGTAGGTTTTATCCCAGGAATGCAGGGATGGTTCAATATTCGGAAATCCATCAATGTAATCCACTATATAAACAAACTTAAAGAAAAAAACCACATGATCATCTCACTAGATGCTGAGAAAGCATTTGACAAAATTCAACATCCCTTCATGATAAAAGTCTTGGAAAGATCAGGAATTCAAGGCCCCTACCTAAACATAGTAAAAGCAATTTACAGCAAACCAGTAGCCAACATCAAGCTAAATGGAGAGAAACTTGAAGCAATCCCACTAAGATCAGGGACTAGACAAGGTTGCCCACTCTCCCCCTACCTATTCAATATAGTACTGGAAGTCTTAGCCAGAGCAATTAGACAGCAAAAAGAAGTCAAAGGGATACACATAGGAAAGGAAGAAGTCAAAATATTGCTATTTGCAGATGATATGATAGTATACTTAAGTGACCCCCAAACTTCCACCAGAGAACTCCTAAACCTGATAAACAACTTCAGCAAAGTGGCTGGTTACAAAATCAACTCAAACAAATCAGTAGCCTTCCTCTACATGAAAGATAAACAGACTGAAAAAGAAATTAGGGAAATGACACCCTTCACAATAGTTGCAAATAATATAAAATACCTTGGTGTGAATCTAACCAAGCAAGTGAAAGACCTGTATGACAAGAACTTCAAGTCTCTGAAGAAAGAAATTGAAGAAGATCTCAGAAGATGGAAAGATCTCCCATGCTCATGGATTGGCAGGATTAATATAATAAAAATGGCCATCTTGCCAAAAGCAATCTACAGATTCAATGCAATCCCCATTAAAATCCCAACTCAATTCTTCACAGAGTTAGAAAAGGAAATTCTCAAATTCATATGGAATAAGAAAAAACCCAGGATAGCGAAAACTATTCTCAACAATAAAAGAACTTCTGGAGGAATCACCATCCCTGACCTCAAGCTGTACTACAGAGCAATAGTGATAAAAACTACCTGGTATTGGTACAGAGACAGGCAGGAAGATCAATGGAATAGAATTGAAGACCGAGAAATGAACCCACACTCCTATGGTCACTTGATCTTTGACAAAGGAGCTAAAATTGTCCAGTGGAAAAAGGACAGCATTTTCAACAAATGGTGCTGGTTCAACTGGAAGACAACATGTAGAAGAATGAAAATTGATCCATTCTTATCCCCTTGTACAAAGCTCAAGTCTAAGTGGATAAAGGACCTCCACATAAAACCAGATACACTGAAACTAATAGAAGAGAAGGTGGGGAAAAGCCTCGAATACTTGGGCACAGGGGAAAAGGTCCTGAACAGAACTCCAATGGCATATGCTCTAAGATCGAGAATTGACAAATGGGACTTCATAAAATTGCAAAGTTTCTGTAAGGCAAAGGACACTGTCAATAGGACAAAACGACAACCAACAAATTGGGAAAAGATCTTTACCAATCCTTCATCTGATAGAGGGCTAATATCCAATATATACAAAGAACTCAAGAAATTAGACTCCAGGCAACCAAATTACCCTATTAAAAAATGGGGTATAGAGCTTAACAAAGAATTTTCAACAGAAGAAACTCGAATGGCCGAGAAGCACCTAAAGAAATGCTCGGCATCCTTAGTCGTCAGGGAAATGCAAATCAAAACAACCCTGAGATTCCATCTCACACCAGTCAGAATGGCTAAGATTAAAAACTCAGGTGATAGTAGATGCTGGCGAGGGTGTGGAGAAAGAGGAACACTCCTCCATTGTTGGTGGGACTGCAAGATGGTGCAACCACTTTGGAAATCAGTCTGGCGGTTCCTCAGAAAATTGGACATAGCATTACCCGAGGATCCAGCTATACCACTCCTAGGCATATACCCAGAAGGTGCTCGAACATATAACAAGGACATATGCTCAACTATGTTCATAGCAGCCTTATTTATAATAGCCAGGAGCTGGAAAGAACCCAGATGTCCTTCAACTGAGGAATGGATTCAAAAAATGTGGTATATTTACACAATGGAGTATTACTCAGCTATTAAAAACAATGAATTCGAGAGGTTCCTAGGTAAATGGATGGAACTAGAAATTATCATCCTGAGTGAGGTAAGCCAATCACAAAAGAAGACACATGGTATTCACTCACTGATTATTGGATATTAGCCTAGAACCTTGAAATGCCCAAGATGCAACTCACAGGCCACATGAAGCCCATAAAGAAGGAAGACCAAGCGAGGGTGATTCGGTCCTTCTTAGAAGGAGCAACAAAATACTCAAGGGAGCAAATATGGAGACAAAGTGAGGGACAGAAACTGAAGGAGGGGCCGTCTCAAGACCACTCCACCTGAGTATCTATCCCATGTGCAATCACCAAAGGTAGATGCTGATGTGGAAGACAGGAAGTGCATGCTGATTAGAGCCTGATATGGATATCTCCTCAGAGGCCTTCAAGAGTCAGACATATTCAGAGGCAGATGCTCACAACTAGCCATTGAACTGATCATGGGGTTCTCAATAGAGGAGTTAGAGTGAAGACTGAAGGAGCTGAAAGGATTTGCGGCACCATGAGGAGAGCAACAATACCAACCAACCACAGCTCCCAGAGTCTAAACCACCAGCCTGGGAGCACTTAGGAGGGGATACAGGGCTTCAGCTGAATATGTAAAAGTGGAGGGCCCTGCTGAGCATAGGTGGAAGAAGAGAACCTTGACCTCATGAAGGCTGGATGCCCCAGGGGGTGGGAATTTTGAGGGTGGGGCGGTGGGAGTGGGGGTGGTAGATAGAGGTTACATCCACAGAGAAGAAGGAGGAGGGGCGAGGGGATTGGGGGTTCCGAGGGGGTGGTGGGGGATGGGGTAAGGGGACAACATAGGAAATGTAAATAAATCATCCAATAAAAAAAAAAAAAAGAAAGACTATACAGGGAGTCTTTAGGAAGCTATCACACAGGGGTATGCCAGGGCAGCGGCATAATCTGGGGTGTCTACTTTTCTGATGCACAAGCTACTAATATTTGTAGGGCTCCAGCATTCTGCATTTATAAAATTAGTAAAGTTAGTTATTAGAACATCATTAGTAAAGTTAGTGATCCTAGCCTGTAGCACAGTGGTATAACACTTGACACATGCAAGGCCTTGTATTAATTTGCCAGCACTGAAAAAGAAAGAGAACTTAAGATGCTGTATGTCTTTTCAGTTCTTTCTCCATAGAAGCAGTTGATGATGTACTTAGCATGCAACAGGGTCTTTTTCTTTGGCAACAGAGGAAAACAACACAAATCCACTTTTCCTCAGAGGACTTGGTAAAATTCAGCTTTCCTCACAGGGGATAGAGTACTGCAGAACAGTTTTGAGCCCTTTGGTCAGTATGTCATCCACAGCAAAGCTCCTAGGGACCACCATTGCCCAGCTGTGTGACCAAGCGAAGTTAGAGGATTTCTTTGGATTTACTTTAGTAGCAGGAATGATAGGTATCTTTTTCCTTTGAATGATTTTAGTATGAATAATTCTGATATTTCATTGTGAACTATCATGTTTGCTTATGTTTTTTAAAAATTCTGTTATCACGTTAAGAAAGTTTAACTTCTAGCATTTACTATTTTGATTGTGCCTTTTCAAATTATTGAATTTCATATTAATTTATTTCACTTTTGACATGGTTAAATAGAGCCTTCACCCCAACATTTTAGTCTCTTTGTACTCTGCAGCTTACCAAAAGAGAAATGTAAAGACCTAATCAATCACAAAACATTTGATCTAAGATGGTGTCCTAACTGCAAAATATGCTAGAGAGATGATGGTAGAAAGCTTGTGAAAATAACCAACCAATGTCTGATTTGACTTAAGTCCCATTCCACAAGATGGAACCCCATACATACATACCCTTTACTGCTTGAGTGACTAATAACATGAGAGATCATCTAGGGACCTAGAATAAAACAAACTAATATTGTTATAAAAAAACAACAACAAAATAGCAATAGAATGATTCCTAATGGCATTCTTCCATATTCATTGATCAGTGTCTTGCTTAGCCATCATCAGAGAAGCTTCTTCCTGCAGCAGATGGGAACAAATACAGAGACCAGCAGCCAGGCTTTATATAGAGAGTGAGAGACCTTGGAACACTCAGCCCTAAATGTCTATGTCAAATCACTCCTCTCAGGGATCTGGGAAACCTTTAGAAGCAGTGGGAAAAGACTGTAAGAGCCAGAGGGGATAGAGGACACAATGCCCTCTAAATCAGCATGATCAATGCTCATGTGAACTCAGAGATATAGAAGCAGTCTACACAGGGCCTGCAAGGGTCTGCACCTCCTGAATGTGTGAATGAGTCGCCTTCTGATTCTTGTGCCTTCTCTTGGGCTCTTTTCCTTGTTTGTCTTGTCCAACTTCAATGTGGTAGTTTTTGTTTTTACCTTACTGCTTTATATTTTATTATATTTTTATCCCTTAGAAACCTGTTTTCTAATGAGAGACAGAAAGGGAGTAGATCCAGATGGGAGAGGAGATGGAGAGGATTGGACAGGAATAAGGAGGGGAAACTGTAATCAGAATACGTCGTTAGGAGAATCCAATTTCAATACAAGTTAAAAGATTAGGTTTGACAATATACATAAGGGCTAAGAATCATTAGTATGGAAGTTTTTCTTGGGGTGAGGATGTGATGTTTAATTTTTGAGCCTCTATGTGTCAGAGAGATTGATCAATATTTTTAGCTTCCTGTCAGTGTTGACAAGTTTGAGTTTTATAACAACTCTGATAGGATAAGGTAACCTGTTTCCCAGCTACTACAGCTGGTATTACACAAGGGCAATTCAATCTACAAAGTAATTCCCCAACCCACTGTAATTCTTAATGGAAGTTTTTAAATGTCTTTTCAACTTTGAAAAATTCATAATTTAACAATTTGGATCCTATCTCATGTTGAAACTGGATATTCATATTTTTCTTAATTTGTTTCTATTTTATCTATACTTCAAACATGTTGGCATATTTTTAAATAGCCTGTTATATTTTAAATATCCTCCATAAACAATTAACCTAGCTTTCTTTTGTGCCTATGTTCATATTTATGTTATATAATACAATTTTTACTTACTATATGCCTTTTTAACAAATAAGACTGAATGTTTACCATTTTCTATTAGAATTTCTATCTTTTATTTTTTGTCCCCAGGTTCCTTTTTATTTTCTCTCAGTAAGCTTTACAGTTATGCAAAAAAAAAAAATTGTAGTTGTTCCCTCCAGATATTTTCTTCTCTCTATTATCTTCCTCTCCAAACTCCCATATGATTACACTCAGATCACTGTTAAAATTCTTATTCGCCATGTATCTATGTCTTCTGTAATCTGTGGGACTTTCTCATGGCTGGGCTACTGTCTAATTCACCAACTCTTGTTCCTCTCCCTGTAGTATACTATAGCTGCAGCCACTGAGGTACGCTGATTCTTACTTGCTTGATTCTTAGCCAGCCTTTCACAGTATTGCTCTGTACGGGTGTCTGAGTACCTCTCATTTCTGAGTTTGTGCTTTAGAAGTTCAGAATGTTCTCTTTCTTCTTTATAAGACGCTATAGTTATCTGAAAAGAGGAAAACTTGATGGACAAAATACCTCCATAAAATCAGCCTGTAGGGCATTTTCTTAATTATGACTGATTGGGTGAGGCTTGGTCCATTGTAGTTGGTGCCATCCCTGGGATGGTAGTCCTGGATTCTATTAAGATTGCAGACGGAGAAGCCAGGAGGAGTAAGCTAGTAAGCAGCACTCCTCCGTGCCCTCCATATCATCCCCAGCTTCCGTATGCCTACGCTGTTTGAGTTCCTGCCCAGGCTTCCTTCAATAAAGAACTACAATGTGGAAGTGTAAATCAAATAAACTGTTTCCTCCTTGAGATTGGTCACCTGTTTCATCACAGTAATGATAACCCTAACTAAGGCATTTACTATTAATATGTTTGAAAAATGTATACTGGTTCCTGCCTTCTGGAGAAACACTCACCCTTGATTTTGACATACAGGTTAAAATATTTATATGTAAGCCAGAATGTATGCTGGCTTAATCTAGATGGTCACCATTTGAAATGGAAACTCACCTCACTGACATCAGTACCAACTAGAATTTTACCCACCAGAATTGCAGGGAAGGCTTTTTCTTTTTTTTTTTTTGTTATATTTTTATACTGAATGTAATTAACATGCTGTCCATATATTTGAATCATTTTGAATGTATGTCTTCAAGACAATAGACTTTCTAACTGGTGTCTTGCACTTGTAATATTAATGCTCTTATGTATGCATATTTCCGAATCACTTGGAAATTTAGTTGTGATTTCCTCTTCAACTTCAGAATTATTAAGAAGGCTACACTTTTAAATAAGATAAGGATGTTTCTCTTTTGCTACTTTTTATTTTCAATTGTTAATGTAATAGGTTTACCAAACGGAATATAGAGATCATCATAAAGGAGTATACAAGTAATTTCTCTCTGCCAGACACATAGATAATCTGAGGAAATGTCTGGGTAAATGTGGTTTAAAAAAATACATGGGTACAGGAAAAGAAATCTTTAAACGCTTTGAGACCAAGGTCATTCCTGGCTCCCTAGCAGCTCTCCTCCCTAGCTGTAGACAGTGAGCACCGGCTGCTCTCGCAGAAAAAAAGGGTTTGATTCCCAGCACCTACATATCAGCTGTAACTGCAGTTTCCGGAATCTAATGCTGTCTTCAGGCCTCTGGAGGCATTGTACGTGGATGGTGCTTAGACACGCGTGAGTGGAAAACACTGAGCAGCACTAATGGCAGAGCTAGTACTATCTGGGCTGGGTCACCGATGAGGCTGCTTTTCATGAGGGGGTTGTTCTTCTTTACACGTACGTAGTGTCACCTGGAAGACTCGGGGAAGAGGACCACACGAGGACAAGGTCAGCAACACGAGACTTCTGTTTCAAAGCGCTTTGCTTTTACCACCTAAGTGGTGACGAGCTAGTCAGCTTCCTACTGCCATATATGATAACCGATTCATAAAGAGATCAGAGTTTTGTTTTTTTTGTTTGGGTTTTTTGTTTTGTTTGTTTTTTATGGCTCATGGTTTTGAAGGGAGGTCGTCATAATTCCTTGGCCCATTGCTTTCATGAAACATTGTTTCATGCCAGGTGTGTGATGAAACAAAACTGCCCACCTGAAGGCCAAGAAGTAGAAACACAAAACACTTGAGATGTTGTTATCCCCTTCAAGAGCATACCTAGAAGGCTAAAATTTTCCCACTACTCCCACCTCTTAAAGAACCCACCACTCTTCATTAGACATGCTGGGCATGAAGTCTTTAGCACTTGGGCCTCGGAGGACATTTAAGCACCAAATTACGGTAGACAGCACGGGTATACCACAATCCTCGGGCTGAGCAGCCACATCTCATCCTGGCAAAGGAAACTTAATTCCTACCCATTTTCTGAATCCAATCATACCCCATCTGGTTTCCTAAACTTGAAGAAATAATTCACTACATATATGTTTTTAAGCCTTCCCGCACAACTTTTCTTTTCCCTGTAATTAGGCAGAGGTGATTACTTTATGGCAAAGGCAAGGGATAACTGGCCTGTAAGACAACACAGTGTGAAGCTGCCTGCTGGGAATATGCAAATACCAGTTTTACCATACTTGTAAGAAGCAGTGTCAGGTTGGGTACAAACTAGATTCAGAGTTGTCCTGGATAATGGTTTCCAAGTTTGTTTTTTAATATATTTGTTTTATTTTATTTATATCTAAAATAATATATATTTTATTTTTTAAATTAAAATATAATTACACATGCAGCACTTTCCTTTCCTCCAACTTCTTTCATGAATACTCTTGCTTTTCTCATTTTATGGTTTCTTTAATTGCTGATGTATATCTTCTTAAAATTAGAAATACAACCCAACTGCCCAGTCCACATCCCATTACTTGTAGGCGTATGATTTCATGACTGACCATCTGGGATTGGATAGCCAACTGAAGGGTTCTACCCAAGGGAAACCGTTTCTCCCACTCAACAACATGGCTACTTCACAGCTTTTAATTAGAAAGTCTTTATAAGAAAGCCTGGAGACTCTTGATGTCATCCCTTTTCAACTTTTAAGTTGTGCTTTGTCTAAGATCATTTTCTAAAACAGGGCAGCTCACAGATTAATTCATTTGCTTGTCACTTTCCCATTAGAAGGTTCAATTCATTTCTATTTTCATTACCAGTACACAGTGGCTTGTCCAAAATTACCTGCACCCAAATTCCACATGGATGAACTTACAGCAGTTTAATAAGATGGCTATTTGCTTTGGGAAGAATTTATAATAGATGAAATAAATCTCCTTGCTTTTGAAGTAATGCACAGCAGGCATGTGCACACAGCTACGAGGATAGTGAGGCTAATTTAAATGTGAAATGCCAGTATGCCCTTTTTGCTTGGCCAGAGGAAAATCCACAATTCCTTCCTTAAAACTTTAGTGCTAAAGTTACTCTGTAGCATTTTCTGAGATGATAAAGTGTTCCTTTTCTTCATACATCCCAGCAAACTGCTGAGTTATCAAAGTCCTCCATAAATAATGCAAGCCACTTGCCCATCATTAACAAACGGCACTGTTAAGTGGACAGAAAATTCAATGATCTCCTTTTATGGAGATCACAAGACACACACTTAGCACAATTTGCTGACCTTGCCATCAAAAATTACTGTCTCCTGAAACCCTGGCTAGGTCCTTTAAGTTTGGAAAATAAAGAGTTGTGGTTTTAATGGGAGGCACTGAACACTGGCTAAAACTCTGTCTTTACTTGAGAACTGATCTGTGGAGACACATTTGTTTCTTCCATTCAGAGCACAGTCTTCCAATAATGACATCCTGGACAAGGATTCTGAACTCTTTTATGAAATCTGCTTGTAATAATGCCAAACTAAATGCTAAGCCAGATCCAATAATGGTCATATTATTATTATTCATGATAGTTATAAATCATTATTCATGCATCTTGTTTCTACAATGGGAAAAGTGCCAGTCAGGCAGATTCACCTTACATTGATGCTATGGAGTTGCTTTAGGGAACACAGCCTGGCATATCAGGACACTGGTGCCTTTATAAATCTAATCCAGGCAACTGTCTATAGCATAGGTATAATCCAACGTCTCATTTCTAATTTTCTAAGCACTAACAACTGCATGCCTCCACTAATATCTGTAGGAAATGTATGGCTATGGGTGATGTCCATGAATCCCTTTTTAGAATACTCTTGCTCAGGCATGTAGTGCTATATTCTAGAATGTGAAGTTCTTTGCATTTAGTTCTGCATACTCAGTGATTTCAAATGATGTTCAAGCTGAACTCTAGCCACTCCAAATGTTTCACTCCTTCCATAATATGTAATCTAATTTGACTTGTTCTTTTACTCAATCATAGCACAACCTGCTTTAAAAAAAATGCCTTATCAATTCGGCAGAAGATATTAAACATTATCTTCTAATAATATGACCCACCATGATTAGCCACCAAGGGACTCAAATGTGTTCCCCTAAAAGAAAACTTAATGTACTTTCTAGGGAAATTTTATGATCCCTTTCATCCAGATGTCCTTTTCTGACCAACTAGCATCAGAATAAGCTTTGGGGCATATTAAAAAGCTAGATGTACTTCATCCCAGATACACCCAATTACAATTTTGGAGAATGAGGCTTAGGGATTGTTACTTGTAGAAGCTTCCACATGGTCCTGTGCACAATCCAGTTTGAGAACAACTCAGGGTAGATTTTATCTAATGATCCTTTCTGTCCTGATGTCCTGAGATTCGGGAAGCATTCAAAGAATAGTGCTAGTGCACATAACAAAGGGGCATCAGGAGGGCCATGTGTAGCTGGGGCCACTCTCAAAGACCACTGAAAGAGTCTGCAAAAAGAATGCTGGACACAAGAGAACTTCTGAGGCCTGGAAATCATAGATATGGATTCAAATTCATAGGTTCACCTCTGGATCAACAGTCTTAGATCAATTGGCTAATCTCTCTAATATATGTTTAATTTTTATCTTCAAAGTCCGAACAAGACAGTTGCTTCCTAGATTGCAGGAAGATCAAGTAAATGGAGTTTGTGCCTAGTGATATCCCCTCAACATTTAAATAATTTAATTCAGTCAAGGCCAACTGCTTCCCCATTGTCTATTTGTAAAACGATGCGATGGTTACTTTTGGGTTGTGGGTTGTTGTAAGAGTCATGATAGATGGAGGAGAAAGACTGTATATAGACATACTGTGAGATGCATACACTCTAAATCCCTGTACCAAACTAAGAGGCACAAACTGACTTATATGAAGAGTAGGGTTATTTTGCAATAAGTGCAATTAAGCTATTCACTTCAAGATGAGGCAATTATCCTGGATTATGTAGAAGGACCCTTGTTGTGTGACTGTATTGTTTTCTGGATAAGTGTGAGCAAATGTTAATTCACCACAGATACGACATTGACAATAGACCACCTAATGATTCTATTAGAAAAGCATGAGGGCTTACACATAAAAGAATGAGTCACCCAAAGACAGCTATTTCACGGAAGAGTCCACTCACATTAGTGATAATTCAGGAAATACATCCCTGGAGCTCTTTGTCCAATTGGCATATAGCTCCACCAAAGGGTTTCTTATTATCTAGCAATTGTTACATTGTCTCATGGTTTTTTAGACTTTTATGAACTTCTGGAGACTTACGAAGGCCTCTGTCTCCCTCCTTGGAGGAGGGAATGAGTTATTTCAAAGGAAATAATAACATAACATTCTACCTCTTCCTCCAGCATTTGGCACTGCCCCCCCCCATGTCCTCTAGGCTTTATAAGGGCTGATCTAGATGTCTGGCAACTTTCTTCTGTTTATAGCTGAGCATTATGATACCATGTAACAACAACAGTCACTTACTTATTATTACTTATTACTTATTAGTCTCAGTGGCTTGACCACTTATGAATACCTGTAATAATCATTATTCACTGCAAGAGATGGGGGGAGAGGGAGATCTTTGTTTGCAACTGATGCTAATAGCCATAATAATCAATGTATACATATCACATTGATTAAATCAAACAGTAAGAGTGCCTTCCCAACTTGAGCTTATGATCTCCCCAAACATTGTTTTTTTGCCACAGTTTACATTGTAAGATATTAGTTCCCTTCTGTGGGGTGGCCTTAAATCTAATAGGAAAGCAATTGGTTGCACCAATGCCAGTCATGCCACTATTGTACCAAGAGAGACATCTTACTTGGTATGTTGGTAGTGTAGCATGCAATGTCCATAACCAAACAGAAATTCCAGTTACAATTATAGCTCTAAAACCCTCTAGGTAGAGTTTTAAAATCCTCTAACAGAATGTAGTACCTTTAGCACTATAAAAGCCAGCAGAGAGAGAGAGAGAGAGAGAGAGAGAGAGAGAGAGAGAGAGAGAGAGAGAGAAAGTTAGTTCCCAGGTCAGTCCCAGCCTAATTCCTCATGTCCTTTAGCCAATGTATACAGTGTCTTCAACAATAGTATGCCACTATCAAACAAGCATTAGAGTCAATAGCCTACCAGTGGTTTGTAGGGCATCAGGGGCCTTTCTAGTCAAAATCTCATAAGGAAGTAACTCACCCCTCAGCACTGAGGTTATTATTTGATTGCCCTTTTCAATTCATGGAAGATGGTTTTAAAAGAAAACAAAACTCTTTAGGTGTTCTTTTTACTGTTCTTCCAGAGACTTTTCAAAATTAGTAAGATACACAAGGGTTAACATTACATAATAAAACATACATAATATATAATAAATGCATACCTTACGTAATAAACCTTTTTTCCAAAGTCAGGGTCTCTGAATGCCTACTACCATTTTTTTCCAAGTAAGTGACATTCATCTTGGGAGTTAGAAGCTAAACCCATTTAAAAAATAATAAATACAATGTGACATGAAATTATCATCTTACTTCTATCAATGGTTTATTCAAAATAATAAAGCAAGTACAATGATGGTGATGGATGGTATCTTGTTTAGTTCTTCATTCTCTAGAATATTCTTCATTAACCATCCTACTTCCTTATACTGGGATTCTGTGATAGGATCACAATACATCTTCCTGAGCTCAACAGGAGTTGTGCTGTGAGTTTAGGGTGGTATGGGAACAGGGTCATAGTCTTGCCTACCATGCCTGTAGATGGAGCTAACTTCTGGGCTTTGTTAGGCTCCAGGGTTACATCACAGCTTACACTTCTCCATTTGTCATGCCCAGTTGCAGAAAGGATCTTGAGCTATGTGAACAGTTTCCATCCATAGTGTATTTTCTTACAAAGTAGAAATGCACACACATAATCTGACATGAAAACTGCCAAGCCATAAGACAAAACTTTGTGGCTTGCACTGCTTTATCACTTATGTCTTTGTGAACTGTTACGGAAGCTTTAAAGCCTTCTAAAAGCTCACTAACCCAGGATTTGACTTTCTGTCAACTTTACCTTAGAAACTCCAGTACAGCACAAATCCTTTCATTTGCTTTGGAGTGACCTGGGCAGACCTCCTTGACCAATTTACCGTCTTTTACTAATCCCCTCTTGAGTGCTTCAGCAGCTTTCAAAACTGATCTGTGTGAAAATCTAAATCATTCAGATCTGCCAAAACCTCTCCTACCCTACAAAATCATTAAATACCCATACCAGCCCCCAGGTTAGGTTACTGTTGAATTAATTTCTTGTCCTGTGAATTCAGTCTTATCAGACAAAGTGGTCTGGGCCTCAAAAACCATCATTCACATGTCCAATTATCTCACTAATGCCTTCCCTTTCTCTATTCTTCCAGACCCTGATAACCAAGGGAACCTCAACTAGCAATTTGCACATATTCCTACTGAATTATGTCAGCCAGGCAGTCAGGGATTGATTTCCCTCATGTTGATTCAGATTATACAGCCTTTGTCTCAAGTAGCAATGAGTAGTTAGTTATATTATCCAGATTTCCTAGTCCTATGGCTCTCAAAAAATCAAATCTTTCCCCCATGTCCCACAATCTCACAAACCAGGTTGTCAAAAGCTTTTGCACTATTTAAGATCTTTCCCTATTCTAGCAATGCATTTTGTATTAATGCTTGCATCTGCTCGATGAAGCATAGGTTTCTACCTTCCTCTACATCAGAGGTCAGACCTATCACTTCTATCTTGTATTCCTCTTTGCTGTACAATTCCTCCTGTGAGTTCCACATTTTAGTATGTAATTTACATTACCCCCACCACATTTACCCTACCATATATTTAAAAAATGGTAAACCAATATCTCTATCTCTTCTCCTTATATACATTTTCCATCATCTCAAACACTAATGAGGATAACATCTGCACATTTTTTCTTGGTCTAATTCTTCTCTTCCAAGGGCAAGTTATTTTTAGGCATATAGCTCCCTGTCATGAACACATCTTTCACATACAGCTAAGGCCACACAATTGTTTACAATCCTATCCCATATGTACTATTTTCAGAGACTGTAATGTATTCTCTGGTTCACCAGCATTTTGCAGGAACTGCTATATACATGGGGTTGATTCTATTCATCAATTAGATGTACCAAATCATACCATATAAAGGAAAATGGCCCCTCAAAAAATCTTCCCCAAACACCCCAAATGTCCTCCACCCACAGAAGGCTCAGCCTTCATTGTATATCCATCAAGGATCATGTAGTACAGCAAAGAGACAAATCACCCCATACCACACAAGGAGGAGTACCTATCCCGTTGATGTTCCACTCTGAGCTAGCTCCGCTTTGGCTGCATTTCTCAGCACTCCTTACAACAGCTGTGCAACTGCGCCTCTCTAACACATTTTTGGTTCAGTTAGTCCCTGTCCAGGAGCCAGCTGGATTGCATGCATTTTTATTGGAAGATGTAAAAAAAAAAAACATCGATTCACTGCAGATAGGGCACCAAATGACAGACCGATGACAAATTTCTAGCCATGTCTAGTCTGGTTGATGTGGCTCAAAGTCAGTTACATCGCTGAAAAATTTACCCCACCATAGGTGATTCACAAAAGTTGCATCCATGGAACTCCCGCCCAATTTACAGGCAGCTTTACCAAGCCATTTCTTTTTCTCCATCAATTATTCATCACATTGTATGGAGGGACTCCTGAGTCTTGAAAGTTGCAGAAACTTCATGGGCTTTTTAAGTTTAATTAGCTTTTTCAGGCTTATGAACTTTTCTTCTCCCTAGGGAGAAGATGTTTTAATTTGGAGAAAATATCTACACAACACCCTACAGGAAAGCATGATTAGATTTCTGAGAGACACAGAGGAAATATACACCAGTCCATCACTGGCCTGGGTTTTGCTTTTTAAGATCTTAGTTACCTGCAGCTAATTACCATCTATAAATATTAATTGGTAAGTTCCCTTAGTGATAATTTTCATGTAATACACCAGCTGAATATCACAATAAAGTCTAACACCACCCCTTCCGTCACTCCTGGGATCTGTGTGATTCCTCCATCTGGCACAGCTGGCTATTCTGGCTAGTCATTTTGCAGTTGTCATACTATCTTAGCATGCATATACAGGGTTGTATACTATCTGAGATTTCAAGTACTAACTAGCTGTCTTGGAACATAGCTCTGACATTTAAGGTGAAGCCTATGTCAGGGAAGAAAACAGGTTGAGGAGGATAAAGTGACTGGATGTGAGAACATGCCATAATACTATATATATATAATATATAATATATATAATATATATATATGTATGTGTATATATATATATGTGTGTGTGTGTGTGTGTGTGTGTGTGTGTATGTGTATGTATATGTATATGTATATTCCAGATGGTGAAAAGAAATGTTCTCCTAGAGTCTCCAGATTCTCCAGATTCTCTGTTAGAGGCTAAAGGCTCCAAAAGGAACTTGAACCTTCAACATGATTTTCCTTCTCCTAAGATTGAGGTGGTAAACTCACCATCACAGCTGTCAGGGAATATAATTCTATTATTTCCATTACAGAATACATTTCTTTTAAATTTATGGGAGGTGGAGGAAAGAAGAAAAGAGTTCAAAGACAGACTCAGCTACATGGTGAATTTAAGGCCAGGTGTGAAAGGAATGAATTGACCTGAGACAGGTTGACTCCATGATAGGCTACAAGCCAGCAGTTGAGAAGACCAGGCCTGAGTTTCTACTTCCCAGAACCAGTCAAGTCAGTTACTGGAACAACCACAGACTTCTGTAAAAGGGACCCCTCCCCAGCTTGTAAAAGTTAGCCAAGCTTGGCACCAAGAGATCAAGAGCTACCCCTCCTGGATAATGAAGCAAAGACAGTCTGAATCATAGCATCACCAAGTCCCGCAGAGATGAAACACACCAATCAAGATCTAGATCACCTACCACTCCCTAATGTTCCTTTTGGCTTTAATGTTTCTTGGCTTTAAAACTGAATCTTTGAAGTCAGTCGAGATCTTTCCGTTCTGATGGAATTAGGCCCCTGCATGCAGGAATAAATGTTCTTTGCTTTTGCATACTATCTGAGTCTGGGGTATCACTCTTCAGCAATTCACAGACCCTAGCACTACATGAGAGCCTATCTTACAAAGTACACCAAGTTCTCCCCACCCCTGGCCAAATACAAAAGGAAAGAAAGGAACAGATAGCTTGTTTGTCTTGACTGAGGGCACATGTCTGAAATTAAAATGTTCATTTGAACTAATACATGTTCACTCCACCAGTATTTACTAGGTTAAGCACCCACTGGAATCATTGGCCACCCCCAACATCATACTATACACCTGCAGTTATAGGTAGAAGCAGCTTGGGTCAACTGACCAGTATACAGACCAACCTACAGACCTCTACCATTCCAGGCAAATGCCTGGAACTGCATAAGAAATCAATAAATTCCTGGAGGCCACCATAAGCAGATCCCTTGTCATATATATTGTCCTTAGCTTCTATTTCAGCCATCCATACAATTCTTAATTCACAAGCAGAATCCCTAACTTCTCCCACCTCCAGCAATCTGTATAGAATTCAGGAATGCTATATGTGCAGAAAGGAATATAACCTTTCCTCAATTTAGAACATCATTTCTACCTTAGCTTTTATTTCTTTTTTCTGATGACTATCCCATTATGAGCAAATGATATACACCATCCAGAGACATACAAATGTCACATGCACAGCTTGATTTGTTGTCTTCAGTACTAACACATCATACTCAACATTTGTCCCACCTTATAGCTCATGGCCCTATATTTTTCTTCTTCCACATTCCAAAACTAAAAAAGATTGCATTCAGAGGAATAAAGTCACATGGAATAGTGACTATTTAGAAGATGTGCTCAGTTGTGAAATTCTTGAATGCAAAATTGTCCCATAATACTATTACAGAGTTCATGGCCCATGGGAAAAGATTGTGGACTCAACCCAATTATAATGAAAAGATTTATTGGTTACTACTATCAGGACAACAATCTCTGGGCCAAAACTGAGATTGTTGTGAGAAGGAGGGTGAGAAAAAAAATTTAATGGTAAAAACCACAGGAAGTCTTTGAAAATCTGTACAAGCAAGCTGGTTTGCTCTACCAAGATTAGGTATTCAAGGTGACCTGAATACCTGAATAGGCAGGATACAGAAGCCAAAAAGTGGTTACTAGTAATATAACAAGTAGATGGTCATGGCTGTACATTTCTGGGTGAGGAGTCACTGAGTCAGGGTTACCTGGAACTTATCTTCCAGGGACTGGCGTCAGAGGCAAACGGCTAGTGGGTACCAAGACAGATGCCTAGCATAAAAAAGGACTTTTGTCAGCCACCACAGTACAAAGAACAAGTATTCCATGTTTGGCTAAGTCTCCTTTATGCTCACACTCTATTGTGTTATTCTGATGATTATCAGAAGAAAAAAAATTGGAAATTAACAGGTAGAAGTCATGATCTAAGCTGAAGAAGGCATAGTTTCTTTTCTGTATGTCATTCCTGGGTGCTATTCAAATGGCTGGAGGTGGGGGAGGTTAGGCATCCTGCTTGTGAAATAAGATTTTTATGGATGACTGAAAAAGAATTTAAGAACAGTGTATGTAACAAGGAATCTACTTGCCATAAGGGAAAAAGAGGGTATGCAGGCATGAGCATATCTCCAGAGGTTTCCTTAACACCACCATCAACTCTAGATACTATGGCACATAGACTATAGCTCAAAGGTTCCAACAGATGTGCAAAGGTTCCCTGATTTAGAATTCCCTCTTAGCAGCACTTTAATGTTTCAGTAACCAGGGACTTCAAATCGCTTTTATTTGTTTGTTCTTTATGTCAAATGTGAGCTGTCAATTTTTATTAAATTCTATGAATAGATTGGTGATGAATGTTAGAATTCTTTTGTTTTCTAGAATGCAGGTAAGAATAATATAAAGCCAGAGGGTACCTCTCTATGAAATTTAAAGAACTGGATAGTTCTCACTGGTAGAATCATTAGATGAATGAATAAAAGAAGTATGATAACTCCCATAAGATTATTCCTTTGTCAGCTATTAGATGGATGCTACAAAAATATGCAAGGATCTTCTCAGCTGATAAGTTAAAACCCTGAGTCTCCCAGAATCCTAGGGTTCAAACGGCAGGGTTCTGTCCTTGGGTTATGCTATCAGAGAGTTGGTAGGCAGATGAAGATGGACTATGGAAGTCATTTTACACATTACTCAAGAACTCATGGATACTAACCTACTATAGCATGTAACTATATTGTAACTGAAGATGCCCTTCAGCTAGATATAGCCTGAAGATGCCTACAGTTAAACAAGTTAGAACACAAGACACTTTGCTCAGTGTACGGTACACAATGGGAAACCCTGTGTTGTTTCAGTAAATATGCTAAGGGTCACTATGGATCTTAGGCTTATGCCTGGTGAACTGTGGGAAGGTAATAGGGATAACATATTAAATATTGCTCACGCAGCATTAGAAACAACCTATTTTATCTGGAAAGCTCAAGCCAATACCTAGAGATATGAGTCTAGACACATGTTTCCAGACTAATACACTAAGCTTCCTTCATGATTACAATTTTATGTAAATGGTTCATTTAGGTCTTTGATCATGAACTTAAAATGATCTATTAGTCTATCTACATACCACTATAATTTATAAGCATATCTGTGCCCTTTAGCCCAACTCTTCATTCATGCCTCAAATGACTCAAGAACTGAAAACTATCCTCCTGGAACATGGTAACCTCCCTGCCTAGAATCTGCAGGTGAAAATCTTGAGCTCCTTTCCTATTGCAGTTGGCTTGACTTTCTCAGAGCTCCAGGCCAAGCACTAGGTAGGGCCCCCAATACTAGAGCAATGGTCAGGCAGGATAAATTAGGTAAAGCTTAGTGTCTAGCAGGAAAATAGTTTCCAGGGAGAGAGGCTCCAGTGAGTCAAGCACTTAGGCATTAGACTGTCCATCAGGTAGATGAATTCCATGACAGATGGTACATGCTGCCGTCTAGCTATCTTCATGGCCTGGTATGGTAATGCCTCAACTCTGGTACTGGAATCCCAATTCACTTGTGAGTTCTAGGTATTGGGAGGTATAGAGAAATAAAGCATTGCCCTGGGTTAGATACTATCTGAAACAGGGAATCCTATGCTAAAGTTCTTCAATTCCTCTCTTCTAGAAGGAAGGCAGAGTGTATCGAGACAGCAAGATCTCAGTAATGAAGAAGCACTCAAGTAAGTGAGCAAGATGGGAAGGGGTGGGCCTATTTTGGCTTGGATAATATTTTGCTTTGTCTGAGCTTAGGCTGATGGCACAGCTCTTGTCTTAATCCATCCCAGGCATCCAATGGCTTTTCTGACATCCAGTTTCTGGGAAATTGTTTATGTCCATCAGGATAGAAATGAAGCCCTTCTGCATGTCAAAGGATGCTGTTTTTCCTTTTCCTAACATAGTTCAATGCTGTGGCTATATTTAACAAGGATGCTTGTTGAATCCTGCCTCACCACAGTCTTTTCTTTAGAAACACAGGAAAATAATAAATTTGGAAGATGATATTTCAAATCAAAGGATGCCTAAAGAAAATGTACTAAGCAAGGTTTTTGCTAAAGTCATCAAATCTTGCACTAGTCAAATGCACATTGGAAGTGCCAACTTCCATGAGACCAAAGGAGGCTTACCATACCAGACTCTCTCTCCCTCAGAACAGGTCTCCCTCTGAACCTTCAGCTGGGCTGACCCTCTGTCCCCAAGCCACAGTGAATAGATAGATCCTTTATTCTATGGAAAGCACCAGCTTCCCTTCAAAATGCTTCCTACCAGTTCCAGTACAGTCCTGAAAAAAGACATAATGCTTTTATGCTGGCCCAGGTAAGGTGAACTGACCCTTCTCTGCTGGTCTCAGTATAACAAAAACCTGGAATAATACGAGGAGAAACTAGAGAAGAGCCTTGGAAAGTACTCAGAGGAAGGAGAACTGGCTGGGAAGGAAAGAACTACAAAGTACTGTGTGCCCATGATCCAGCAGAAGAGATCCCAGCCCTGCACCTGAAGGTGGGCAAGATGGATTTGTCTCCAGTTTTTGAATGGCAACCGTGATAGTTAATGTTCATTGTCAAATTGAGTGAATTTGAAATCACTTGGGAAGCACACCTCAGGGTGTGTCTGTGAGAGCATTTTCAAAGAGGTTAAACAGAAGAGGAGATGTCTGTGCTGAAATGGAGGAGGATTGTTGTCTAGAGTTGACTAGAGTCCAACACTAGATAATAAGGGGCGTAGGTGCGAAAGTCAGCTGAACACCAGCATCTACAACTTTTTGCTGCCTGACCCTGGATACAGTGTGAGCAGCCAGCTCACTGTTCTCACCATCATAATTTCACTACTGTGGTGAATTACACCCCCTGTGGACTCAAATAAATAATTCCTCCCTTAAGTGGGTCAAAGTGAGCAAGAACAGTAACTGGTATAGCAACCCCATGACAATGCCAGAGAAGTCTGGTACCTAGAATAGGGCATTTATAGAGCCTCCCACATTCCCTCCTTAAGGACAGGGGCTTTTCCCCTTACACCAAGAAACTCCCATTGGCTAGGGTCTCTGCACCTTTTATATAACCAGAAAAAACCTCTCCCAACAGGCAGCCTGAGCCCCAGAGCCCCCAAGGAGATACTCTCAGGGCTAGGCTATGTGACAAGGAAACACAATGGAAGAAACAGCAGCAACCTCTGGGAAACAGGATACATCGAATGGGAGAAAACACAGCCAAGATTGGGAATCATGCTCTTATTGAAACAGAGATATGTAGCAGTCAGGACCACAGCTAAGGCATTGGCTGCTGCTAAAGTAAAAGACATAAACGGGGCCCAGAGTCTCCTGACGTGACAGACAGAATGTCTAAACCATAACTCAAATTACCTCAGTGTGCCAGAAAGCAGAAAAACCACAACTTGAATGAGAAAGATAATCAGCTGCTGCCAACACAGATGAATCAGATGTTGTAATTATCTTGAGAAGACTTTAAAGTAGTTAAAAAAAAAACACTTTCTTGAGCTAAACAAGTTCTAGAGACTTGGGCTATGCTCTCCCTTCCAAGGCCAACAGCTCTTTCCTGTTGCTGGCATCTCTGTCACAGATGAGAGCCCTTGCTATGTATGGCTGCCTTCTACCTGTTCAAATGTTCTTTGTAGGAATGCCTGAATGTTCACATTACTGGAGTGCTCCTGATGTCTGTCCACATACACTAAGAGAGAATCAGGATTCCCAGCATATTTATTTGGGAAGATGAAGAAAATTATAACAATTATAAATTGTTCTGAGTAAATTCATCTTGACACTTCAAGGGTCTCCTGTCTTGAGCTTTGGGTGGAAGTATTTTGTTCACCATTTTGGCTTATTGGTTGCAATTCCCCATCCTGAGCCTCACCTCCAAATCTTATGCCGTATCTGACCTTTAAAATTAAGACGAATTCGAGCTGGAGAGATGGACAAGATTAATTGCTATAAAGCTTGAGGACTAAGGTCTTCAAATCTCCAGAAGCCACATATAAAGCCAGCAATATATACTTGCGTATACCTGTAATCTCAACAATGAGGAATCCAAGAGAGGCAGATCTTGGCAGCTTGCTTGCCAACCAGTCAGCTGCAGTTCAGTGAGACTCTGTCTCAAGAGAACAAGGCAGAAAGTAACAGGAAGACACTTGATGCATGCCCTCATCAGCCCTCTGTACATACACAGACAGGCACAGGTACCTACACATCCAGGTTCATGTATCTCTCTCTCTCTCTCTCTCTCTCTCTCTCTCTCTCTCTCTC
>NW_021604712.1:12038035-12076886 GCF_004785775.1 Grammomys surdaster | reverse complement strand
CCCAACCCCCTGACCCCCTACCCCAGGTTCATCAAGTCTCTGCTGGGCTAGGTGCATCCCCTCCCACTGAGGCCTGACAAAGGCAACCAGAGTTCTTCTGATAGCATACTTGTTCAGCTTCCCAGCATGGTGCTTAGCAAATACCTTCTAGAATGAAAGAGAGGATGTAACTGGATCCCATTTTGTCAATACTCTGAAGACAAACTGAGTTACACTTCTGCCCTATTTGGAGCCTTCAGAGGCTCCCTGCTGCTTTTAGCACCAGGAAATTACAATGGGACTCCTGTTCTTCCTCAAGGAGGCAGCCCACTCCTCTCTGGGTAGCTGAATAGAGAGAGTATAAGGTAGTTTGTGGCTGTCTCCAGTGGACTAGGTCTCCTCTGCTCCTCTGTTCCAGGCCACCTACCACCTTGTCACACTCATCTCTTCTCTTTTGTCAGCACATCTTTCAAGTTCATTGAGCTTTCCACCCAACTGTCAGCTCCACCTGGTACATCTCTCCCTCCTCGTATCTCTTCTCACAGACTTCAAACTGCTCATTCTGTGAATTGTTTCCGCCATCAAGTATGATAGCTAATGACCCTGACAGCTTCCTGGAAGTCATTGCCAAAACTCCTGTACTTTTTATGCATGATTTTCCAGCATTAGCATTCTGAAAAATATCGCCAAGGATTTTTTTTTTTCCAGATATTTGTCGTCAGGCAACTGATGAAACTCTTGAAACTTTCCCCTTTTCACTCAAGAATGTGTTGCTGAATGTCATTATCACAGCAAGTGGAGTTTGTTATAGTGGAGAAAGGAAGCCTAGGTTTTGAAGGTTTTAAAAACAACACATTCATGTCTGTCATGCAGGAGTGCTCGGGCTAGATCATGTCCCAAGCTGGCAGCTTGCCTTTCCTGTGCCCTCTGTTCCATTCTAGCTAGACTCTGGAGTTTTACAGGTGCTATCCATCATTTGCTATTTAAAAGAGGGGAAACTGAAGTTTGGATAAGGTGATCAAGTGCTGGTGCTCATTTAATGGGAGCAGAACTGGGTAGGTGGAACCCATCTCCCTATGGTGGTCATTTGTAAGCACTACAGTACAGGTACTAAAGGTGTACAAAGGAACAAAGATCGAAAGTCAGAGAAGTGTCTTCTATAAGCTTTCTTCATCATGGTCTACCTGCGGTATGGAGCCTTAACATAGGCATAAAGCAATTCTCAGGAGTTATAATTGGAAACCCATCCTCAGATAATCCCTTTGCCTGTGCCCCCAACAGAATCACAAAACTCACAGCATCAAAGAGTAAACTGTTAGAGCAAAATGACTTCACACAAACATGTTCAATTTCAGCTACCCCAGATTATATCAATTAGTGACTAAAATGATGGGAAGAGAAAGCTAAGCCAGGTAGATTATCTATACATTCCCTCCTATCCCATAGAGTTGAAATCAGCATACCACTCACTGTTCCCCTCTATTTCCAAAGAAATAAAGACAAATATTTGTGGAGTAAACAGAAGCAGCACCAGAACATTTATAATCCCAGCTCACACCAACTGTTGTGTGAAACTATAATGTTACTAGTGCTGGTCTCAAACCTTGTCTGGTTTTGGATGAGCCACCAACAGAGACCTGTGATTGCTGGCTTCCATGTTTTGTAGTCTCTGGCCCAGAAAAAGCTCATTATAGCTGCTCTAGCTAAGGGACACTTTTTCATGGCTGTGTGCTTGACAGAGGGGACATCAGATGCTTTTGTTCTGGCTTTCTACAAATGTTTTAAGAAAGTATACCAAGAGTGGATGGTTTCATCAACAGGGATTTATTTTCCCATAGTTCTGACTGGAGTCTAAGATCAGCATGCTATCAGAGATTGCCTCTCCTGAGACCTCACTCCTTGGTGGCCTCTCTGTGATCTCATGTGTGACCTTTCCTTTCAGTGCTTATGTCCTTACCACTTCTTTTAAGGACACCAAGCAAATTGCATTAGACCTACTACCCACTACTCCTGCCCAATTTTAACTTATTAATTCTTTAAAGCTCTTATCTTCAAGAAAGTTAACCTGGAGGATTGGGTTTGGACTTCAGCATACAAATTTGTGGGGAAATGATTCAGCTCATCACAGTGACCAAAGTGTTCTAAGTGACTATTTAGGAGCTTAGTCTGTGTTTTCAACAAGGCACAGAACTGTGACCACTCCATTTGAATTGTAGTTTGATCTGAGCCCACTGATCATAGCTTCCCTCTCCATGTATTTCTAGACAAACAGAAGAATTCTGAAGAAGCTAAGGAAATATCTTGCTTCCCACTACCATATCAGCAGCATGTCCTGGCAGTAACATGTCTCCCCTTTGTCCCCCAAAAGAGGAGAAAAACCTCTGTCTTCTCTTTCAATAATCCATTGCCTCCTAAGTGCAAATGTTTGTGGTTGATGTGTGAATAGTTACACTTTTAAAAATGGCTCATTCACTAATTTTCTTTCAGGCCAAACCCTAAGAACCCAGGTCTCAACTCTGCAGTAGATGGTTTTTTATTGGATATTTTATGTATTACATTTCAAATGTTATCCCCTTTCCCAGTTTCCCCTCCAGAACCCCCTATCTCATCCCCCTCCCCCTGCTTCTATGAGGGTGCTCCCCCACCCACCCACTCCCACCTCCCCGTTCTTGTACTCCTCTACACTGGGACATCAAGCCTTCATAGGACCAAGGGCCTCTCCTCCCATTGATGCCAGATAATGCCATCCTCTACTACATATGTAGCTGGAGCCTTAGGTCCCTTCATGTGTACTCTTTGGTTGGAGGTTTAGTCCCTGGGAGCTCTGGCGGGGGTCTGGTTGGTTGATATTATTGTTCTTCCTATGGGGTTGCAAACACCTTCAGCTCTTTCAGTCCTTTCTCTAACTCTTCCATTGGGGACCCTGTGTCCAATGGTTGGCTGCAAGCATCTGCCTCTGTATTTGTCAGGCTCTGGCAGAGCCTCTCAGGAGACAGCTATATCAGGCTCCTGTCAGCAAGCACAAAGGAAAAGTAGTAGATAGTTTAAGTTTTGTTGCTCAGTAAAACTTTTCTTTTAAAGTCTAGAAACAGATAACCAACAGTGAGCTCTAATGGCTTCTGTGTGCTTTGCAAAATCTAAAGCTATGTCAAAAGATTGAATTGCCTCTTTCCATGGAAGGGTAAGAAAGATTACGATGAAAGAAAAAGATAGGAAGTGGGGAGAAAGAAGTATGGCAGTGCAAATCTTGAATGTGACATTTATCGGAAAGTATTTACTACTACTATGGACTTTTCGAAATATATACTCAAGGGCCCTATGAAGGTGAGAGTGAAGCAGAGATCATGGCTATAATGTGTGAAGGGATAAAGCCGCAAGCTACACTCAAGTAGAAACTTCAGTGTTCTTTGAAAAGTCAGTTGTATTAGATGGTGTTTTACTGAGGCAAACAGGTATAAGAGTGTTTCTTTGTTTTTGTTTTTGTTTTTGTTTTTATTTTTTGAAGTGGACAGAGGTGAAAGGCTAAGACAGACTCGTAAAAGAACGTTTCACTAAAGCAGACTCAAGAGAAAGGATGTTCTACTAAAACAAATAATTGAAAGGATACATGATGAGAGATTATTTACTAAAGACACACAGGTATTGGTCCACCTTACATTGCATAGTTGAGCTCAAACAAACAAACAAAAAAACCTTCTGGTGATATACTACAGCTTTTTTTTCCTGCTTTTGTGAACTTGGGCTGATAAACAGAGTGATGTCAGCTGACACAGATGACACATGCTGAAGCAAGACCCATGGAGGACACGTGGTGTTTACAGGGCTACGGATAGAACTGGACTGACAGTGAAGGAGGCCAAGCTTGGCTTGCTTATAGAACTAGCTCTATTGCACTTGTTGGCTTCACATCTTTGCTGATCTTAGCTTCACCGAGAGTGACACAGCTAAGAACTTTTCCTGGCATTCCTCCTGGTCTCTCCTGCTGATTTGTGCTGAGGCTGAGGCCTAGCTGTTCCTGCTGTTGCTGACTAGACTCTACTGAACTAGACTACTAATATTTCCATGAGAGGTTTAGGAATAGATTAAGCTGCCACTGCTGACCTGTGAATTAAGCTGCCACTTTCCAGACAACACAGACAAGAGTTTCTCAAAAAAAAAAAAAAAAAAAAAAAAAAAAACCCTTTCTAAACAGGTTCACTTTCCCCGTATTCTTTTTTTTCTTTTTCTGGTGGGTGATATGCTAAAAAAGGGACTGAAGGGTTTTAAAATCATTATTAAAAATAGACTTTTAAAATATTAAAGTTACACTACACAGTCCAAATGCTACAGCCAGGAAAGACAAGTGAATGGTATGGGCTGAAAGCTGATAGCCACATCTTCAGTGTGACCCTACCCCATTCTACACATTCCTTCAAACCAAATGCAGAGGAATCCTGGCCTCTTGAAAATTTTGTGGTGGTGCAAACAGAATTACAGCAAAATACCTACTTTGAATTTTAAATTTTGTTTGTATTGCAGGCTGGTGATTCCCTCAACAATGCATTCATTCTCATGGTGCTGGGTAACCACGGGCAACTTTTAGCCAGTGCTCTTCAGTGGACTGTGTTGCTGAACTGCAGTGTTGTTGAGCTAAGTATATTCAATGTTTTAGATACTTAGGGTATTTTCAGCTTGCAGCTGGCTGATAGAAATGTTACTTTATCCACCACAACTTGAGGAACAGCTGTCCTCAAATCCTATTCCCCAACCAACACTGCCAATTCGAAGTCAGAAGTCAGGCTGATTAAAAAGTTGTGACATGAAGCAAGGAGTCAAGAAAGCCAATGAATTAAAAAGCTTTCATGTCCCCAGAGAACCTATCAGATAGCAGAAAGATCCCACAGCTCTTTATCTCATGGGTATCACCTCTGAGCACAACCAGCAGGCATATGAGGGACCTATCACCACCAACTGCCAAATGAAATGGATACACTATTCTTTTGCCCTGATTGGAGAAGCATTTAGGATAAGGATTGGAAAACACTCTGGGAAAGAAAGTTTAAACGAAAGAGGTGAAAAACCAACCCTGCCAGATAGATGAAAGACAGACTGACTGTGGGATGAAATGGAGAAATGACCAACAATGCAAGAGTATTCCCAGGGTGATAAATGAGGTTATTATGGCCCCTATACAGACCACCAACAGCTGCAGCCTTGGACAGAAAAGCCTAGGACCCATCAACTGCGGGCTGATCTTCCTCTCAAAACCTCACAAAGAAGCAAAAATAAGAGGGCACTCATGAGCCAATTAGAGCCTAAGTGGAAGAATGATTAGAGAGTTCAGGGAGAAGCCCCTTCCAGAAGAAATAAAAGCATGTGCCCTTGTGGTATGGTGGGGCACCTTTTGAGTATATGCCCAGGAGTGGTATAGCTGGGTCTTTAGGTAAGTCTATTTCCAATTTTCTGAAAACCTCCAGATTGATTTCCAGAGTGGTTGTACCAGTTTGCAATAATGTGCTCCACTATGTTCATAGTGGCTTTATTTGTGATAGCCAGAAGCTGGAAACAACCCAGATGTCCCATAACAGAAGAATGGATACAGAAAATGTGGTTTATTTATACAATGGAATACTACTCAGCTATTAAGAATGATGACATCATGAGTTTTGCAGGCAAATGGATGGAACTAGAAAATATCATCCTAAGTGAGGCATCTCAGACCCAAAAGGACATGCATAGTATGTACTCGCTAATAAATGGATATTAGCCAAAAAGGTACAGAATACCCAGGGCTCTACAAAACTCAAGAAGGCTAACAAGCCCAAGCTAAAGGGCCCAAGTGAGGATGCTTCATTCCAACTTGGGAGGGAGAAGAAAACAGAGGTCAGACAGAGGGAGGGAACTGGGTGGAAGAGGGAATTGGGAGGGGCAGGGGGAAAGAGGAAAGTGATCAAGTATTAGGCAGGGGGAATAGGAGTGAAGTCCCAAGGACCAGTAGAATGAATGGAAATATGCAACCTCTGGAGGTGGGAGGTGGAGAAACCCTCTAGAATGTACTAAAGACCTGGGAGGTGAGAGAATCTCAGAACTCAAAAGGAGGGACCTTAAATGAAATGCCCAACAGTGGGGAGAGGCAACTTGTAGGGTCCACCTCCAGTAGAAAGACAGGGCATCAAGTCGAGGGATAAGGTTACCATCCCACAGTTTAAAAACTCTGACCCAGAGTTGTTCCTGTCTAAAAGAACTACAGGGACAAAAATGGAGAAGAGCTTGAGGAAAAGGAGGTACAGTGACCAGCCCAAATTGGGATCCATTTCAAGGGGAAGCTCCAAGGCCTAACATTAAATATTACTGATGCTATAGTGTGCTTACAGACAGGAGCCTAGCATGGCAGCACTCCAAGAGGACCAACAAGCAGCTAACTGAGACAGAAGCAGATGGTTACACCCAACCAAAGGACTGGAATCAGGGATCCTGTGGTTGAATTAGGGAAAGGATGGACGAAATTGAGGAGGAGGGTGACTTCCACAGGAAGACTAGCAGTCTCAAGAAACCTGAACCCCCAAGATCTCTCAGACACTGAGCCACCAACCAGGCAGCAAACATTAGGTGGTTCAAGGACCCCATACATATACAGCAGAGGACTGCCTGGTATGGCCTCGGTGAGAGAAGACATACCTAACCCTTGAGATACTTAAGGTCCCAGGGAATGGGAAGGCCTGATGAAGTATGGGTGTGTATGGGGGGCATCCTCTTGGAAAAGGGGAAGGAGGAATGGGATGAGGAACTGTGGGAGGGCAGAATGGGAGGGGAGTCATGACTAGACTGTAAAAACAGATAAAAGATAATAATAATAAAAGGAGGAAGGGGAGGAAGAAGAGAAGAAGAAGAAGAAGAAGAAGAAGAAGAAGAAGAAGAAGAAGAAGAAGAAGAAGAAGAAGAAGGAAAAGAAGAAGGAGGAGGAGGAGGAGGAGGAGGAGGAGGGGAGGAGGAGGAGGAGGAAGAGGAAGAGGAAGAAGAGATAGAATGACCCTGCAGAACTGTCCAGGTCAAATAAAAACAAGATGAAACTAAGTAAAGGTAGCCATGATAGGGAACATCTGGAGACCTGAGAATAAAGAACGAAGCAGGAAGTGGGGAAAGAAAAGACTCCCAGTTGCAAATATGACTGAGCAAACAGGACATTCTCCAACACGGTGAATGAGATTCTCATGAGAAACTGATTAGGACAGAGAAAAGATAAAGGCAGGAATACAATGGAAGGGAACTGTAGAACTCTGGAAACAAATGGAGAGCCACAGCTACCATCATATCAGAATAGACTTTATTTTTGAATGTATGAGAAACTGAAACTGAGGGGAATGGAGTTGCCAAGAAAACAACTTAGAAACATAGAAGGAAAGTTTCAGATTTCCAAGGTGATAGACACAAATAAGACATAAGGACCCAAAATGAGAAATAATGGAAATACATCTTGCATATATTTACATAGTTTATATGATGAAAAGAAATGAATTTTCAGAAGGTAAATATAACTCGTGAAATTGTAAAAGCAACAAAGATAATTACATTATCACAATTGGTGAAACCAGATTACATGCAAAATGAATTAATTTCCACATTCTCCTCAACATTTCTCAATTTGCCCTAAAGGACAGCCATGAGACTCTGTTGTGAATTGAGAAATATTGAAGTATATAATGTAAAATTATGCAAGAAACTAAGGAAAGGATGAAAAGCAATAAAACAGATAACAATAAGCAAGGATTTGAGATGAAACATAAAAAGTAACAGAGACTATAATCATGATACATTATGGATGGACTCAATTCTATGTAAAATTATCAAGACAACCTTTGTAACACACAAAAAAAACCCAAACATTATATATTTACCGAAAGGACAACATATATTCCAAAAAGAAGAAAAATAGAGAAGCTCTAAAATAAGATACAAAAACCAATGATTTCAGAAATTAAAAAGATATTAAAGTTTTATGCATATATATGTAAAATTTGTATCAAAAGGTAAGTATATATTCAAGGTAAATCTCAAACTAAGCGCCTTAGAATAATAAAATTGATGTGTAATAGTAAAGAAAATAATAAAATGACTCCACTTCTTCATTTAGGGTTAGTGAAGGCCTTGAATTTGTCATTTCCTGTTGACAAATGATGAGTTTGTAGCAGCATTTGTTCTAATTTGGTCATTAGCCAAGCCCCTGGCACAGAGACTCTAGTCCTTTGATGCTCTAGGAGAGATGAGTGAATGGTTTTGTTCTAGCAAATGGCTCTTGGTGGGCTCCTGGGTAGGAACAAGTTGCCAGGATGACCAAGCCATGATCAGACACTGCAGACTCTCAGCTCATCTTCCTGGGAAGAAGTGGAACTGGAGGTAGGATCTTGCCTAGGTAGCAAAACTTCCGTAAACTTTCCTGAATGGCAGACGTTCAGAGTTCTGGGTTACTGAGCACAAAGATGTGATGGGGGATTGTGCTCTGAGCTGCATGGGGAGGCCCCCATCAGTGTATCTCAGCAACCAACACCTTACTTGTACATCTCTTCCAAATTGTTCTCCTTGATGAAGATTGTTAGTATTCTGTCTAAACTCCACCTCCAGTTACCTGGCAACAGCCAGGTGTGCTCCTCCCTACAGTTACCAGGCAACAGCAAGGTAGGCCTGGCCCACTATAAAAGGGGCTGCTTGCCCCCTCCTCTCTCTCTCTTGATCTCTTGATCTCTTGCCTCTAGCTTCCCTCTGTCCCCTCTGTCCCCTCGACCCTACCCCCTTCCCTTCCTCCTCTCTCCACGTGGTCATGACCAGCCTCTACTCCTCTCCTCTCTCTCTCTCTTCCACCACTATCTTCTTCTATTTCTCTCCCCCCACCTTTGCCCTGAATAACCTCCACCCCTGGACCGTTTGGTCTGGTGTTTGTTCTAAGCTTCGTGCACGAACATCTAAAACTGGTATGTTGGCTGGGAACGAATACTTTGGGAACCATGACCAGCTGTGCAGCTGCTGCTAGCAGCTGCAGCCTCTGGCTGCTGTGACCATGCAGGACCGATGCCACCACTACCGCCACCACCATCCTCTATTACCTGCCATAACCACCGCTGCTGCAGAACAACTCCATTTGCCCCTTTGAGGCTCATGAAGCTTCCACCACGTGAGCTGTGCAACTGCAGCCCCAATGTGGTGCTCTACCACGTGGGCTGGGCAGCCAGACAGGCCTACACAGACCTCATGGTTCCACCTTTCCTGATACCAGACTGCATAAGTCCACAAGCACCCACCGGCATATTGATTGGTAAGTAGCTTCCAGTTTGGTGGGAGGGAACCTAAATGCCCAGATAGGGCCTGGCCAGCCTTCCCTGGGCTGAGGGTTGGCATTTCACTGCCCCAGTCCATGTGACTGGCCTCTAGCTGACCTACGACCTAGGACATTGGCCGATGGGTGATTTCTCTCTTCAAAAGCAGTTGAAAGCCCCCCCCCCTCCCAAGCTCTTGCAGCAGCCAGAAATCCTAGTACCAGGTTGACTGCTTTCTGGCGATCTCCGGAAGTTTGCCACAGCCAAGACCCCTAGATATTCTTGTGACGCCCTGATATCTAGGCTGTTTGCCTGATTCGTTACCAGATTTTTTTTCAGGACACTGATATGAATAGCTCGGTAACAACCCCTGACACCCAATGGGCGCTACATTGTATTCAACTGCACCCCCAGGCACCACACTGGGTTGTCTCCTGAAAAACTTCAAATCTCTAAAATTAACGCCTGATTTGAGGCCTTCCAAATTGATACACCTCTGCAATAAGGTCTGGATTTGGTACCCTCTAGATAATGGTTTAAAATGGCCACATAATGACATACTAGACCCAATCATTTTAAAGGGTCTTCATACATACCACCAGCAGTCTGGTTAATGGAAAGAGGTTCCCTATATCCAAACATTCCTCTACCTTCGCTCTAACCCCTCCATGTGTTCTGCCTGTTCCCCACCGCACTGTGTCAGGTAAAGCTCACGCAGGGATCGCAGGGATCACGGGGATCGCGGGGGGTGGGGGGCAGCACGGGGCGCAAGGGCAGCCGCACAGCCATGGGCGGCACTTCCCGGTGGGACTCAGCAGCGCAAACTGCCGGCGAGCCGAGGATATGGGTCAGAGCTCACGAAGGGCACGCAGGCGGGGTCGCGGCTGCGAGCTGGAGTGCAGTACGCTGTTCAGTCGTGTGGGGCAGGGCCTACGTAGCCTCTCAAACCGTGGTTACAGCAGCCTTGGACGGCTGGGCAGGGAGCAGACTGGAAGGTCCGCTTCTGCTCCAGCCTCCAAAGGCGGGCGAGTGTTACAGCTCTTTTTGCTCCCTCTCTCCACTGGCAGTCCGACAGTGCCTCAGCGCCAGAGGGAGAAAAGTGTTACAGCTCTTTGAAATGCATGGGCATGCCTGCTACGGGAAGAATCGCAATAAAGGTCTGCAACAGCGGGGAAAGATCTCACATCCACTTTACTTTTGAGCTTTGGGTAATATATACAGTTTTTTGGGGGAGAGCAGGTAACCCCTATTGGCTTGATTTGAGAGCTTGGGAATGCCTTATTTGCATGAAGGTGCTATTCCTAAAGGCCATGGACCTCTCCGTGGGAGGGGCTGTGGGGAGCGGAAGCTAAGAGAGCCAGATGGCTTTGGGAAAGTTCGAAGCGGCCTCCCGTCCTACTGGTCTTCTTCAGACCAAGGTTTCCGGGGCTTCAGAGCTTTCTCCCAAGCTTTCTGGCCTTTTCTCATAGCCCACTGCCCCACACCACTGGTCAGAGTAACCATCCACATGGTCCTAGGAAAGATTTCTTGAGCTCGGAGCTAACCCTGTGCTTCTGTGACCCTCATTCTAGGACTCCCCCTCCTCCTCTGTCATTTATGGCCAGCTATACCCACTAGTTCAGCCAGTTTGCCTGAAGCAGCGGGTCTGGGTCCCAGCTTGCTCCATTCCCCTCTGTGGTTCTTAGCTCTGCTCTGGGTTTTCTCCTTGCACCCTGCCAGGGACCCTCTCTGAGACTTGATTCCCCATGTGTGCAACCACCCATGCAAAGGACTTGGCTGCCTGCCTGCGCACTCAAGGGAGGCTCTCTCTCTGTCTCCCTCTCTGCCCAGGACCTGTAAGGTGAGTGCTAGCGGTGCCTTCCACCACAAGAACAGCTAACATGAATGTTGCTGTGATACAGGACACACTTGCTTTTTCTTGCCCACTGCAGACTCTAGCAGACTCCAGAGGCACTGGGCAGTGACTTCTGGCTGATAGTAGGAAGTCTCGCCCTGTTGTTGTGGACCTGATCCGCAGCACCTATGCCCTCAGCTGCAGGCCCATAGCACCACCCCAGTTCATGACCTGTGGCCCACAGCCCCAATCTGCCAGCCGTAAGATCGTATGCTACTGTTGCCAGCTTTCTTATTCTGATCCTAGCCAAATGTTTCTTTGCTAATACAAAAATGTGCTTTTCTCTACCTACACAACCTGCCAAAGTTACTTAAGACTCTTTTCTATCCTGTCTTAATAGATTTTTACTACTGCTATTAAATTCTATTCAGTTACAACCAACCCTTATGGCTCTCAATCTTGTCAGAAGTCTGCTTGTAGTATATTTAAATTTATAGCAGACAGAATTCCCAAAGCCTCTAACAGTTGACCCAAGATGGTTTCAGAAGACTTGGACACCTAGAAGATACAGCCTGGATTGTATGTGATGATATAGTCACTAAAAAATGCAGTGGACTAAACTGGTTGCCCTGAGTCAAATGACTTGGCTAAACCAAGGTAAGTTATTTCTCATGTCACGTGTATCCATTCCACAGAAAAAGCCCTGCGTCTTTTGCACTTGGAAGCCAAACTGACTTCACCCAAGAGACTATGGAGATCACAGGAACTGTTGGCTAGTGGATTATGTCTTTTTTTAAATATATATATATATATAACTGGTAGATTATTGTTTACTCTTTCTCAGACTTCTGACTACATTGACAACTAAGCATTCACAGATATTATCTGTTATTTCATTACCTAAACTCAGTTGCCATCAATTAAATGCTTCATATTTCCTCTTCTTGCTATCCCACTGTCCTAAATTATCTGAGTTCCAATAAACTTGCCTAACTCTAATAAAACATTCCACTATACGATCCAGCAAAGGCTCATCTTAAAGACTGCTCATGTTAACTCATGCTGTTATCGCTTTTGTAAACTTATAAGCTACAGGAAACCTACTCAGATTTACCTCTCATGGACTAAATAGACACCATCCAGATAAGTGCATCTGCCTAAAGTTCCCACTTACTATCTATTCCAAATGGTGTGATCTCTCTGGGTTTCAAATGTACATCTTAGAAAAATTTTTCTTTCTCCCAAATGTACTTAATCTTACTCCCTACATCTTGTCAAATCCAGGCACATCCAGAACAGCTCTAGAGAAGCAACCTCCAGATGCTCCATCTCCTGTCACACACACACAGCTGCTTCTACTGGACCTGTTCCTTCTGACCTATCCTCAGATGGCTCCATAGACCCTCAACAGCAGGAAACAGCCAACTCTCCTAAGACTGGACAAACATCCCCCATACTTATTCTTCTATGTTCCCCCTAGAGACAAATCGCCCCCAATGCCAGCAGGATGTAGCCAGATATCACAGTGACCCTACTCCTGCTTCACCGTCACCTCTTTCTAATTTTTCTTTTTTAATTAAATCAAAATGGAGGAATGTTAGTATTCTGTCTAAACTCCACCTCTACAGTTACCTGGCAACAGCCAGGTGTGCTCCTCCCCACAGTTACCTGGCAACAGCCAGGTAGGCCTGGCCCACTATAAAAGGGGCTGCTTGCCCCCTCCTTTCTCTCTTGATCCCTTGCCTCTAGCTTCCCTCTGTCCCCTTGCCCCTCCCCCCTTCGTTTCCTCCTCTTTCCACATGGTCATGGCCAGCCTCCACTTCTTTCCTCTCTCCTCTCTCTCTCTGTCTCTCTCTCTCTCTCTCTCTCTCTCTCTCTCTCTCTCTCTCTCTCTCCCTCTCTTGTTCTGCCATCTTCTTCTATTTCTCTCCCCCCACCTCTACCCTGAATAACAACCCCCCTTGGAACCGTTTGGTCTGGTGTTGTCTGTTCTAAGCTGCATGCGGACATCTAACAAAGATGCCTTTTAATAATAGGCAAAGGCAATTAAAATATGCGCCTAAGTTCAGACCTTCAAAGGGGCTTACAGAAATCTCTATTTTGCAGTCAAATCTGACAGTTGTGGGTAGGTTGTAGTCACCACTTTTTCTTTTCAATGGAAGGGATACACCTGTGAGTCTAAGCAGTCTGTCCCACTTTGGACAGTCAGTGTCAGGAATAAGTTCAATTCATTGGACACTCAGCAGATGCTGGAAAGTCAGTAGTTGTGGGAAAGCCCTGAGAAATGTCATGTGAGTGCTCAGAAAAATCAGTTGGCTGCTTTCACAGAGCAGGTACAAACCTGTCAAGCATCTACTAAGAAACGGTAGTCATAAGCTTGGTTTTAAACTTCATGTGATTTTAAAATAAAGATTTTAAGCAGAATGAAAATAAAAGTACTATATATCAAAACATACATATGGCTCCTAAAATTTTGATAACAATAAAGTTCAGGTGTTCTTATGAAAAAAAATATACAGAGCCAGGAATGGTTGGGTCATGAATTCAAGCCCAGCATGGACTTGTTGCAAAGCTCTGTCTCAAAATAATTGGAAAAAAAAGCAAGAAAATTTCTCAAAGGCATCTGCTGAATGACTTAGAAGCCCACCACAAAGTCATGAAGAAACTGTGACATGAATGAATCCCAAAGACAACATATATATAAAAGCTGCAGGTACCCAGGAGACACACTATATGACTACATTCACATGAGGTTCATGAAAAAGCTAAGTTCATGTAGACAGAACGCAGACTTGTGGTTTTCAGGAAATGAGGCAGGTGAGATGGGACCTGGTGGAAAGTGGGAAGTTCTAGCCTTGGGAGTTGAACAGTGAAGGGACCAGAGGGTCATGATGGTTGCACATGACCTGAGTGAACCACACCACTGAACTGTGCACATCAAAGTGATTATGACGGTTATTTTAAACTAACATAATATTTTACCACAATATAAACATATCTAAATGTTTTTAAAAGAAAAACAAGAACAGCGGACAAGTTAGCTACAAATTTGTGAGCAGCAAACAACTAAATTCACGAGGGTGGAGATGATGGCTTGGTCAGTAAAAGGCACATCACACAAGCATGGGGTCTTAAATTTAATCTCCAGAGTTGCATGTATCTGAAATTCCAGAGCTGGCAGGTAGACATACATCCTGGGGGCTTGTTGGTAGGATGGTGTGGGTTAACTGGTAAACCTCAGCTTCAATGATAGATGATATCTCAAAAAATAAAGTTAAGAGTGATTGAGGAAGATCCCTAATATTAGCCTCAAATTTGGTCATATATGTTAACACACTCACATCCCAAACTAAATTTAAGAAACATATCTGATCTTAAATGACAAAGAGACAGACAAGAAATGGTGATGACCTGGGATGAACTGTGGATTGTTTCTTATTCTTGTGACTTCCAAAGTAGATGATGCTGACAATGTGGGGATTAGCAGAGTCTTATAGAGACTTGAACTGCAGATACCACCTCAAGAAGCCAGGACTTTGGGGCTCCTTTTCTAACCCATGAGGCACAAACTTTATAAGAAGGGCAAAAAGATGGGACAAGGTAAGTTTGAGAAGGTCTGGGAAGCATTTGTGTATGAAACAAGAGAATGTAAGATTCTCAAGAAAAGGATTACGTCTTGAGACTTTTACCCCAAGAGTGCTATGGTAACGGTATCTGAGGATCTTTCTTCTAGCTGCTCTTGTGCTGAAATGGACATCTGGCACATCCCTGCTGTCTGACTGGTTTGCCTCAGTAGTTCCCAGCATTCTGCAGGAATTCATATCTTAGACCCTTGAGTAGGGATGGAGAAGACTGTACCTCCAGCAACTGTGTGGCTTCTTGTGCCCTGTTGTACTGATGATTATTTTGTTGTTGGTCTTGTCAGCTTGACCCAAACTGGTATCTGGGAGGAGGGAACTCAACCAGAAGAGTGCTTCCATCAAGTCAGATTGGCCTCCAGATAATTCTGTGGGGCATTATCTTGATAAATGAGTGATGTGGAATGGCAAAATCCACCTCAGGTGGTGCCCCAGCCCTGGAGAATCCTTTTGGTTTTTTTTTTTTAACTAAATGAACACTTTTTTTTTCACTTATTCACTTTACATCCCACTGACTGACCCCCACCCAGTAACCCCTTCCCACAGTCCTTCTTCCATTTTCCCTCTCCTCCTCTGATCAGGTGGGAGCTTTCTGGCTATCTCCCCTACCACTTCAAGTATTTTCAAGGCCCTTTCTCTCTCACCGAAGCCAGACAAGGCAGTCCAGCTAATAGAACATATCCCATGTATATGTAAAAGCTTTTGGGATATCCCCTACTCCAATTGTTCAGGACCCACATGAAGACCAAGATGCACATCTGCTACATATGAGGAGGGGAGGCCTAGGTCCAGGCCATGTACATTCTTTAGTTGGTGGTTCAGACTCTGAGAGTGCCAAGGGTGCATTCCTTTAATCCCAACAGAGGGCAGGCATATCTCAGTGTGTTTGAAGCCAGCCTGTTCTATAAAGCTCTGGCTGTTTGTTCCAGGATAGCCAGAGTTATCACATATTAGACAGAGAAACTTTTTGTTGGTAAATTTGGAGGAAGCAGGCTGAGCAAGACATGATAGCAAGCCATTAAGCAGCATTCCTCCATAGAGTCTGCTCGAGAGCCCCCCTGAGTTCCTGTACCAATCTCCCTCACTGATGGAATTGGTGTAGAAGTGCAAACCAAGTAAACACTTTCCTCCCCAAGTTGATTTTCATCATTGTGTTTATCATAGCATAGAAAGCAAACTAGAATACCTGTCTTCTGCTGTATCTACAAAGTGTTAGGTCAGTCCAGGGGCAAATAGAACCCAGCAGCCAGGTGGACTTCTATAGTGATATCTAAGGATCTATGTCCAAATACATGTGTGTGTCTGTGTGTCTGTGTGTGTCTGTGTGATCAAATCATTAAACATAGATGAAAAAAGAATACACACAACTAAAGGTGAAAAAAATCACTTCAAATACAAACCACATCAGAAATCATAAAGCTTTCGATGAAAACTATGCAACTATTCAAAAATTGATGTGATATTAATTTTAAAATGAAATATGCAACTAAAACCAGCTATGGTGGCACATACCTGTAGTCCAGCACAGATACCTAAGCCAGGAGAATTTTGAGTTCCAGACCAACCTGGGATTCAGAAATAGTTCCTGTCTAGAAAATAACACACACACACACACACACACACACACACACACACACACACACTTAAAATTGACACCAAAAGTTCTAGAAGATCTAACATGTTTGATGGAAGAAATCCAGAAACATGGACAGTTTTTAGGCAGTTTTTGCCAACTTAAGCAAAAACTGACTAAAACCAATTAGAATCATTGCTCAGTGTCTTTAGGACAGGAACTCTCATGCATACAGAAGTATGAGAATGCTCAAGTCCTTCTGTAAAGTGGTGTGGTATTTGGACATAACCCCCATATACCCTCTTATTTATATTATGTGGTTTTTTTATAGTGTAAATGATATGTGCTTGCTATATTGCACTAACAATGAAATTGTAAGACTCTTGGAGAGTCTTAGCTTACTGGGGACCCCCTGAGTGAACCATGAGGAGTCATGAATTGATGCACAAAGCAAGAGGAATTTTAATGATCCAATGCACTGGGGTCATCCTGCACCCAGAGGAGAGGCAGCAACCCTGGGAAGCCCATTTGGTCAGTTTTTATACAATTTAAGGGGTAGACTAGAGAAACAGTGACTAGTCACAATATGATTGGCAGAACAGTGTGACTTTTAAACTGATTGGTCTTTAGGGAATGAGGTGGCAAGGACCCCCCTTGTCTGTAGGTAGCAAGGGTTGGTCCGTCCTGCATAATGTGTCTACATGCTCTGAGTCTTCTCCATCCACAGATGGGTTCCCTTCCATGTGGTCTGAGGAATGTTAATCAGCCTCTCCCTTCCTCCTCTGACTGAGGAATGTTAATCCAGCAAGTGTCCTCTGACTTGAGGAATGTTTATTAGCCTCTCCCATCTAGCAAGTGTCTTATGACCTTTCTAAAGTTCCTGAGCTGACCTCTTCAAAATAACTACAAGAAGAATAGCTGCATATATCAGTAAAGATATTACTTTTGAATGTTTTTCATCCAATTGATTGAATACAATGGTACACAAAACAAGCTATGGAAGCAAAAATCATAAGGCAATGTATACATCACCCCAGGGATATATTAATGATCTTACCTTAAGTTTTCTGTAAATGAAACCTTCTACTGGGGAAAATTGAAGTTTCTGATCTTTTCTATGGATACTGGGAAGGCATTGACAGAAGGATACCATCTTCATTTTTCCAGACAACAGCAATAGTTGAGAGGATACATGTATAATTTTTATTATGATGAAGAAAATACATGTCTTCATACAAGTAAAGTTGTGCATCATTAAAACATCCATCAACATTAGGAACAAGACAAGTATGCAAACAAGCCAATTACTGTTCTCAAGTGCAATTCGATAGAAAATAACATAAAGATATTGGGAAGAATGAGTTAAAGGAAAATCTTAGAAATAAAACAATCACAATTATGGTGACCAATTATTTGACATTAACATACAAAACCCAACCACTGTCCTATATATTTTGCTAAACAAACAAACAAACAAACAAACACCAAGTGAAAATGGTAACCAACTGGTAAGATAGCCAGAAATGAACAGCGAGAAATGTATAGGGTTTTGCTGATCAGCCCTGCTGATGGCTGTAATACTAGATTTGAGTACAAGCTGAAATTGTGCTGCTCCCAAACAGGAAGACCAGCTGTTGAATCCATTCTGCACCCAGTTCATGACACAGAGAATAAGAAGGAGGGATCAGAAAATAGTGTCCACTTAAAAATATTGATAATACCAAGAAAACTTTGGAAATCAACAGCACTGAGATAGATTAATCAATGGAACAGAAAAGCACTTTGAGAAACATAGTTTACACAGAAGGTGACAATCTGAACAGTGTGGAGTCTTACTGCATTACAGAAATGTCTGTACCAGTGACCACTCTTGGAAATAAACAGCTAAATCTTTATCTATATTTCCTATAATAAATCTTAAAGAATAAAAAGTTATAAAGGTGAATAAGTGGAAATGTTAAGTTTTAGAAAGAAAATATGACTAATTTACTTGTAATTTCAACACAGGAAGCCCTCTTCAAACTTAGAGGACAATCATGTTCTGCAAAGGAAAATATAAATAAGCTAACAATACAGCATTTTAAACTTTCTAATATAAACGTGCAATCAATGAACACCATAGAAAACAAATGACAAATAAAAGTTAAAAGAATAAAAAAACTGAAATTTGTATTAAAAATATAAATATTATAAAACTGAAATTACCAAAATATATATACGAAAACTTCAAGCTTGCTCATGGTAAAATGAACTAAAATCAGAATGTTTTTGCCTCATCATTTTTACCCATCAGATCAGGAAGGGAAAAATTAAATTTGAAAATATTTATCAGCAGAAAGCTGAGAATCTGGCCCTTTAACTTTCGATAGGGGTATCAGCTGACCAGTTTATGGAGGATCATCTGGAAGTACTTATCTAAAGTTTCACAGAGTCTTAGATCCAGCAGTTCCATTTCTAAACTAGAATTTATACACAAAAACTTTGGCAAAGTATGCACCAAAATGCCAACTATAGACTTGTGTATAAAAATAAAACTTGGAAATGTTGCAGCTATGTGTTCATCACTAAAAGGCTGATCCAATAAATTATAAGCCACCAATGGAGTGAAATTCTAAGCAGCTATTAAGAGGAATGAGGTAGACCTTTAGACCATTATGGAAAACTCTCTAGGACAAAAGACTAGGTGCCTAGCATCTTTCAAACATGAGTTCTAGGAAAGCAACAACAAAGTCTCTCCATGTTCTCCTCCCTCTCTCCATTCTCACCTTTCCTTTCTTTTTCTCTAAATCTGTCCCTAGGAGGAATCAGAAGCAAGGAAAGACTATTCTAAACCATACATATCTAACTGTGAGCTCAGCTATTCTTTATCATTATTTTTATAATGACATTAATTACTCAGATAGTCAAACCAATGGCTAGGGTTCAATTTTTAACAGTAAGACACAAAGTCTGGTCTTTAGGTATCAAAACATATCTATCTGTTTCTAGTTACTTTAATCAAAAAGCATAACACCAGCAAAATATTTATACCATTTGTTGATACTCTATGTATGTTGATACTGTATGATACAGATGCATGCTGGGATGGTGGGTGCTAAAATCAAGTGTCTAGATTTATCCATGTCACTCTGCACTATCTCCTCTCTTCTGCCAAACACACATACACATACACACACACACACACACACACACACACAGACACACACACACACACACACACACACACACACATATATATATATATATATATATATATATATATACAGAGAGAGACAGAGAGAGAGAGGGAGACAGAGAGAGAGAGAGAGAGAGAGAGCGCATACATGCATATGCCCACGTACACACAGGGTACCACCAAACCTTCATCTTCCTATAGTGAAATTAATGGCTGGGAAAATGTGAATTTCTGTTTGTTTTTTATTATTTTGAGACATCTAGCCTCTCATGATTTCATTTTTGGAGTCAGAAGTTTAAATTTTCTGGAGCTTCAGAAGCTTGATGTAGTCTTAATCCTCAAGAAATTCAATAACACTTATCGAACAGAAAGTTTTTCTTGGTGAAAAATCCTCTCACCTCATTAACAAATAAAGACGTAAAGTGCAAACAGACTGGTATGAGCTATACAGCCAGAAGGACTCTAGCTCAGAAGAAGAAAAAAACCTATACAAACAACATCACCCCCACCACATTGTGGGGCTGCAAAGGGATGGTTTGGACTCCCCAGTAGAGCACTGGGTTTGAGATAACCAGAGACCCAACAGGTAGACTATTGCCTGATGAGGGACAGCATGCATCTCCCCATGCTCCCGGATTCCACACTCCTCCCACATGCGACCTACACCTCCATTAGCCTGCATCTTGCAGATACGTTTGGCTCAAAGTAGCTCCTCCCAGAGAGGTTTTACGTCATCATCTACAGCACAGGTAGAGGGTGTGACTACAGGTCTCAGGCCCAAGAGAGATTTACATACTAATAAAGGCCAGAGGGCAGGGCCAATTAAGCATTCTTCCCCAGACCCTTCCCTCTTTTCCCTTTCTATTTAACTCAGGTCTGCCCTGAATTTCATGGGAGTACTTCCAGATCCATCTACCATCTGCCATGAAAATAAACCCTTTTGGAACCAAGGACTTTCTCGTGTCATTGGGGCCTGCCATGAGGAATCGTGCAGAAGGCCTTTAATGAGCCGCTATAGCTGCAACCGCTGCATGTAACTTCCCACCTGGAAGAATTTTCTGCATTTCCAGCCACCCTACCCACACCCCATCTCCAGTGAGTCCATGCACTAACCCAGAGTAAGCATTGCATCTAAAGCCATGGGAAGCCAGATCCTCAGAAGCCAAATCCTGATGTAGATACTTTTGTATCTAGATGACTGATCATTGACATCATGTTCCCACAGCATCTGTCACACAGAAGCCCAGAGGAGACTAAACTGCTTCTCTCTAACCCCCACAATGGGGAAAAGTTCATAGAGTATGTGTACTTGGTATGCAGCAGTACAGATGCAAAATCTTCTAAGACTTGTGAAGTCTGACATGCAGAGCAACTAACACACTTTTATTTTCAACACACACACAAATGTTTAGGAAAGCTTCAGCTACTCCTTAGTTAACACGCTGAAATCTATTTGCCCTTTAGGTTTTGTACAAACAAATTCACTTAATTCCTCAGGACATGGAAGCAGTGTAAAGCTTTGGGGTCATCTGAGATCTAGAGGGTCAAAGCCTCAAAACGCTTTTGGCTAGGGTGAGTCCTGGTTTTGAGCTGACACAACCTGTGTGATAACTTAACCGTCAGGACAAATCTACAGAAATTAGCTTGCTCAAGGGATCATTTAGAAGGCCAACTTTCTCCCTGGTATTAAGTTGTCATTGAGAAAGACAAAGATAGATAGATAGATAGATAGATAGATAGATAGATAGATAGATAGATAGATAGATAGATAGACAGATGGACGGATGATAGATGGATGAATAGATGTAAGTTGAATCACAGAAAAACCAACAGAGAAGTTTGTAGTTTGAATTTTTGTATTTGCCTTCCTTTTGCAAGGCAATTGTTGAAATAGATCCAGTGGGAACTGCTATACATTGGTTTCAGCCTGGGTCTGTGCATGGCAAAGGCAGACAGCAGATTCTTGTATGAGACCACGACAAGGGGCATGCAGGCACGCACCACCAACTAGACAGGCCTCTACTGGGCTACTAGAGCCACTCAGATCTACCCTGTAGGGCTGTCTAGAATGGGCAAATGACCACATAGTGCCCCAGCTGCGTACAAGGATATTCCAGTGATAAGTGCAAGAAGAGTAAACAGAAGACTGCTGGGATCTTTTTAATTAAAGTAACCAGGAAACTAAGTCTCAAGACTGACAGCTACAGGGATACCTCAGAGTAGTCTCAAGACTGACAGCTACAGGGATACCTCAGAGTCCTTCCATTTATCACAATGTGGAGTTAGGACCCCAATTCTCATCCTCCAGATTCTCTTCTTATCTGTGCATTTCCTACATAATAATATTAAGCAAAGTCTTTGGACACAGCCTCCACAAAGTTTGGGGCTGACATGAGGATGCCAATGGTGCAGATGATGGTAAAGACCGAAAAGGCCATGAGGCACAAGCGGTCCACCACACAAGCTGCAAACTTCCACTCACTGCAAATCACCTCACTCTCATCCTGGCAGCGGAAGCGGTTGGCGATGTAGCGGACCTCCTCCAGGATCTTGGCCAGGTCAGGGTCCCCATCAGAGGGGTGTGTGCCATGCATCAGGTGCTCATCATGTGATGGAGAGCAGGCCAAACGGCCACACACGACCCCAGAGTCTGGAGTTGGGGCACAGTGCATGCCCTCCAGGCCTCGGAAGCCAATGTAGAGGAGGTTGCCATTGCTAGTGGGTGGCCCAGCACCTGCATTTAGCTCCACGCTGGCTAGGCTGCAGCGTCGAGGCTTGTGCTGACAAGCTGGCCGAACCTTGTCCTCTCCGGGCCTCTTCATGCGCAGAAACCATGCACACCAGTTCAGAAGAATGATCCTGGTCTGCAAAGACAAGAGGATGTCAAGAGCATCTCAGAGTTGTATATGAGATGACCCCCACAGCAATGTGACCCCCACAGTGGACTCCCCCTGCTATTGTAGGGAAAACAGTCCCCTGTCTTCTCAGTGATTTTATAGAACAAGTCAGTGAGGAAATTTGGCAAGAATGGAGTCAAATGTGAACTGGGAATATGACCTATGTAGGTTTATCACTGGATGAACAAGCTGAAGTTCCCTCAGGGTAGACATACTACACCCTCTGTTGAGAGAAAAAGGCAGCTGGTTAGGTAAAGATGTCTGAGTTGTGTATATAGGGAATGCCATTTCTTTTCTAAGTCTTCCTTTTTTACTTCTAGCAATCTGGGGATCTAATTCTCTAGCTCCCGAAGAGGCTGAAAGCTCCCTTATAAGGTCACTACAAGCTAAGAGAGGCTCTGCAATATGTCAGACCCCTAGCTTGGAGCAACTTCAGGGTTTTAACGTCCCATAATCACATCTCTTGTGAGTAAATTTGTATCTTTGCAAAGTTGGTTTTAAAGGTTGTACCAAAATTACCAAGAGAATCAATGAGAAACAGACAATGAGGGTGATAATCTTTTAATCTGTTCCCAGGAGTTTCAAGGACATATACTCCCTGGGTGTCAGGCTGTTTAAGGCAAAGACATGAAATAACTTGTTTGAACCTATGTAAATGGACGGTTGGACCTCAGAGTCCTATGATCAAAACAGATGGGACGTTAATACGGAAGGAAGTTTAGGTGTTTCTAACCCAACTCACTAGGCTATGACGATGAGCAAGTAAGACCATGTCTGGGACAGTTTGCTGGAAAGACAGCAGGTGCTAGCACACTTCCTGTGAATAATTCAGGCTATGAAGGCTCCCATACAACAGCATCCCCTGTTGGTGTGTATATAATAAGTGCACAAGTGAATGGGTATAAGGGTTGCCTAAAACAAACAAACAAAAACCTCATTCTTATATAAACTAATTTTAAAAGGCTGAGAGCTGTAGCTGGGTATTGAATCCTAGTTTATCAATGTGGCCCTTAGAGTTTTATAAATGTACAATGTCTGATGCACAAACAGTGAAAAGTTACTCTGGGAGTTTATAGGTTTTTTGTTTTGAGGTAGCCAGTCTGGACAAAGGAGGTACTTGAAGACAGTCTCAGTGGGTAAACAGTGGGCCTTCTCCTAAACCACCTAGATACATACTTCATGTTCATCCTGTCATGATCATAGGAAAATTTCCCCAGCCTCTGATCTGTAGGGGAAGATGCAAGTTGGGAAGTTCATATCTGTAGACCTTGACTCTTTGGCAGCCATTTTTACAGCATCTTATCAAAAATGGCAAACATCAGGTCTGTAGATAAGGAGCAAGAGGCACACGAAAGGGTAAGCTTAGGTTCCTCACAATTAGGCAACCTGTCACAGCCTTACACTTCCAGTGGCAGACTGAACTGAGGGAAACCCATGGCTTTATGGATGTTTTAAGATTAGGAAGAAGCAGAGGCTACCTTCTCATGAGCCTGGATCTAGCTCAGTCATTCAGGAGACATGAAATGAGAATAAAGTCCCCATTTTACAGATAAACTGAGGCTCAAAGAAGACACTGAATTGGATCAAGGTCAACCCCTTATGGTGTCGAGACTGCTCCAAGCCTCATCTCCCAAAGGTACCCCAGGTTCTCTTTAGAACTCCTATCTCTTACCCCAACCTTCTTTAGAAGACCCTAGAAGGTTGGTGCTAGATCTCAAAAGAGGCTGTCAAACTATATGTGAATCTGAATCCAGAGGCAACTGTGTACACAAGAGCTGAGTAGGGTTGGGCACCTCTCCTGCCACAAGGGGGTCTGTGTGCCATCTGAGATGCATCTGCAACTAGTATGATCTATACCACCAAGTCTGTTTTGAATTCGATGGGCCAAATCATTAGCTTTCAAGGACAGCACATCTCCAAATGTGGAATTATTCTGTCAGTACTTATCAAACCGTGCCCATGACCTCTTCTGTTAGCCTACGGTTTTGTTGTTACTTGTGCAAATGTCACATAATGCCATTGCACCCAGCAGTATCTTCTTCATAATAGCAACAAATCATAATAAGAGTCCCCTGGAGACTGTTTATATTTCAAAGACACACAGAATGAATGAAAAATGTTGCATGCTTTAGAAAATGAGACATATACACTTATGTTTTACTTGCAGCCAATTGGTTTTAATGACCTTTTATTTCTGAGAGGCTTGTAATAGACAAATGCGCTTAATTAAGATTCTAGGAGAATAAAGTGGTACCAATTTCATCAAAAATGGCTTTGTGTCTCTGTGTATCAGTTCTTTTATCTTCACACCAGCCAAAATACTTTAAGAAATATGTATGAGTGTATTTTTTGTGCTAGCATAAACACTAAAGAAAAAATAGAGAATTCATTAAAATGATTATCAACATTTCTGGTTATAAAGGATGGGGTAAAATGGGAGGCAAACTTCCTTATGTCTAATGTGACTTTTACTCTTGCTTTTGAAACAGGTAGTATGTAATCTGCTTCAAATGTATAGATAGACAGAAAGACACATAAGTCACACCTAGCTTAGTTTGCCCTAGTGAATCACGATGTTAAGAAAGAGGAGAATGTAGGTGAATGTACCTCAGCTCTAACTTCTAAAACAAGACTCCTGGACGACAGCAATGGCATTTGAGACAGACACACTGAAGTTGACCACATGCTACAGCTGGTACTATGAACTTTATGTGGGATTTTATTATGTATATAAGGCAAGTAGACTAAAAGGAGAACTAGTACTTTTATGAGGCTACTGGAAAATAAAAAGTTCTCTTTCCCAAGTTAGGCCACTGTAAGCTATTGCACAATGATTGTCTTCAAAACTCTGGAAGCCCTTTGTTCTACTAGGGATCTAAATGCATTTTTTGCTATATGCTGTGTTTGATACATGGTTGATCAACTTCTAGATTTTTTTTTGGACTTGAATGCTATTGACTGGGTCTTTAGACAGGGTATGGAGAGGGCTGTTCTTCTTATGTTTAGGCAGAAAGGCAAGAGATATCTGCAAGGCTCACCATGGTGGGGGGTTAGGGCACCTCGCTTCTACCTTGGGTTATATTCTGGCAAGGTGGGGAAAATCTGGGCTTAGCCTAAGCCCTAGTCAATAACTCTGGGTATAAGCTTCAGATACTGCATTCTGAAGATGATGTGGCAGGTGAGCATCAGAAGCTAATAGTGCTGATCTGATGTTGGTAGGCATTGGGAAGTGATGATGTATCCTGGGCTAAGATCTCATTCATTTCCTTTTGTTCTCTGTCTGTTATCCACTGGGAACTATTCATCTTACATCATGAGCTTGGGTAGAAACTTGGCCCTTTGCAGCACTGGTTCTAGAAAGTACACACTGAAAAAAAAACCTAGGAAAAACAAAACCTGAATGTGTACTTGAACATGTACAGATAATTTTCTTATAGCATTCCCTAAACAATATACCATAAAAACTACTGGAATGGCATTTACACATGAGGAAGATGTGTAAACATCTGGAGATAATCTGTAGTACACTGGAGAATGTGAGCAGGTTCTGTGTAAGTGCTACACTAGTTGTACCAGGAGCAGGGACACTTTCAGACTTCTCTGTTGCCAAGAGTTCTGAAGTCAGTGTCCTGCAGGATACTGAGAAACACTCATTCTGCATCTCATTCTTTTCACTCCTCAGTCTGCTGTGAAGCTCCAGCCATGTTGCTTCATGGCCACTTCCCTAGTTCCTTCAACTGCTACAAAGTCCTCCTCAGTGGGAGAGCATTTTTTTTTGTTATTATTTTTCTCTTTCTTTTTTTTTCCATTGGATATTTTATTTACAGTTCAGATGTTATCCCCTTACCCCATCCCCACCCTCCCCACCCAAGAACCCCGTATCCCATTGCCCTTCCTCCGGCTTCTATGATGATATGCCCCTACCTACCCCCTGTCCCACCTCCCCACCCTCAAATTTTCCCACACATGGCGTCCAGCCTTCATGGGGCCAAGGATTTCCTCTCCCACCTATGCCCAACAAAGCCATCCTCCCTTACATATACAGCTGGAGCCATGGATCCCTCCCTAAGTGCTCCCAGGCTGGTGGTTTAGACCCTGGGAGCTCTGGGTGGTTGGTATTGTTGCTCTCCTCATGGGGCTGCAAACCCGTTCAGCTCTTTCAGCTCCTACAGTCTTCACTCTAACTCCTCCATTGGGAACCCCTTGATCAGTTCAATGGTTAGCTGTAAGCATCCACCTCTGAATATGTCAAACTCTGGCAGACCTCTAAGGAGACAGCTATATCAGGCTCCTGTCAGCATGCACTTCCTGACATCCACATCAACATCTACCTTTGGTGGCTGCACATGGAATGGATACCCAGGTGGAGCAGTCTCCAGATGCCCCCTCCTTCAGTTTATGTCCCACACTTTGTCTCCATATTTGCTCTCTTGAGTATTTTGTTGCTCCTTCTTAGAAGGACCAAAGCGCCCAGTGGGAGAGCATTTAAAGAGCAATGCTAGCAAGATATAGAAGCAGCCAGTGTGGAGTCCTGACATGGCATGTCAGTGTGAAACACTGCCACCTCTGCTGCATCATCCTCAAAGATATACAGAGGGGTGGAGTCTCTTTAGGGACCACTAGACAATCCCCTCAGGGAGAGCTGTACCTCCACAGGGGCAAAAAGACATACCCACTTAGGCATTTTGCCACCATCAGGGTCATGGTGGTGATACCGTAGCACAATCACTGTCACCACCACAGACAGGCCCACGATGATCATGGTGCTGGCGAAGTACTGTGCTGTAGAGAGAACAGAAGCAGTGTGAACCCTGGAGCCCCAGCAGTACCTAATGGGATGATATTTTCCTATCATATCATACTGTGTGGTCATAATGAAAAACAGGCTATAGCCTAATAACCACACTTCTATTGGGAAAGGAACAGGCAGCCTAGACTTCAAAGACTTCAATCCCCACCAAAAATTGGAAGTGGTAACTCTCCTATTGAAGCCTAAAAGTCCCTGGCAGCATACAGCTCCCATCCCCATGGCACCTTGGCTCGGAACTGAGTGCTGGATACAGCAATGAGAATCAAAACCTAACCTGGACACAGTGTCCTTTACACGATCCCCTTTGTTTCCATCTAGGAAACTGAACAGATATGGGGTCATCCTATTTCTGTCTCTTATCCCTTAGCAGAAACACCTATCTTAGATAAAAACATATTTGCTTTACTCCCATCTCTCTAAACACATATTTAATAAACTGATACCAAGTGATCTCAGGAGATAGTAGCTAACAATTAGAATATGTGATTTGTCCCATTTTTAATAAAAGATTAGTTAAAAAACAGTATCCAACTAAAATAATGAATCTCTAAGTTTAAAGTCTTTGGCTTTAGAGCAGAAAGTATGAGTGCAAGGAATATAGGAAGAAGGGGCATTCCAGCACGTACGAGTGTGCGTGCCAACACACACACACACACACACTCATGCACACCATACCACCACCACCACAGATATCCTTCTCTCATTTGTAAACATCGGTCATGCTTCTGGCTAGTCTTGAACTTCTGAATGCTCTAATCCTCCTGCCTCAATGTCACAAAAACAGAGATGACAGTTAGACACCACCACTCACTGTCATTTCTTCAGATTAAAGGCAAGTCATAAATTTGGAGATCTCTTTTCTGTTTCTCCTGCTTTGGCCTAGGTATAGGCCATGGTGTTTTGCAACAGTTACAGGAAGTCTTGTGCCCACAGCAGAGAACAGAGGGGTAGAATAAATCTCCAGAGCCTTGAAGGATATGTTCCTCCTCCGTGTATCTGCTGGGAAATCCTAGGCACACTTGAGCCCTTGCCTTACCTATCAAGGGCACAGAATCGGATGTTGCTGGCATGATCTCAGCCACAAGCAGCATGAAGACAGTCAGAGAAAGTAAGACAGTTATTCCTGAAACAAAAATGTGAGGAGTTCCTTAGGAAGAAGAGAAAACTAGGTTGAAATCCCATCTCACAGGAGCTCACACAGGTAGTTTCAAAACACTAGTTAGGTCGCCAGTGCTATATCCTAAGTCCCATGGTTTCTGTATATACAGGCATGTGCAGTTTTCTGGGTACAGTTCCTGTTACCTCCCAAACCCCAAAGGAATCTAAAAGGAGACAAATTTAGAAATCACAACTTTGAGAGAATCAAGCAGCATGATTGTTTCTCAAGGTCTTTACTGCATTAATACTGAGAAGCAGTTTAACACAGCAGGATCAGGAAACCATGTGGCCAGAAGACTTGGTTTCATTCAGGTCTTGACTCTGCAGCTTAATTAGCTGTGTGACCTTGGGTAAGATATTTAACATTCTAAGCCTTATGCTAAGAAGATAGAAGACTTGTGAAAGCTTTCTTCAACACATTAAATATGTATTTATTTAGTAATTTTGTGATATAAGAAGCTCATTTTACCTTTCAAAACCCACGTTTTATATCTTCACAGGGAATCATAACAAACTGCATTCTTATGTAATGTGTCCAATAATTTACAGACACAAGCTGATATTAAGTTAATGTGTCTACTGGAGGCTGGTTAGCTGCCACTGAGGAGCAAGGTGGGTGGCAATGGGGAGAAAGCTAGCCTATCAGGGTAGAACTGATCTGGCCACTCTCGGTATCCTGTCTTCTTCAAAAGACCATGGAATTCCTGGATCCCGTCAGACTCTCAGGAAGACATTCTGTCTCCTTAAGAGCCAGAGCCAGGAGTTTATGATGTTGTGAGGTTGGCCCTGGCCCATAGGTCCATGGATGGTAGGTCACAAGGAACTCCTGCATGGCCCATAGTGTCCTGTAGAGCTAGGCTCAGAGAAAAAACACTATATACACTTACCAAGAGAGATTTTCTCTCCAGAGTCTGCAGGCAGCAAGAATACCAGCAAAGCCAGGGCTGAAATGAGCACACACGGGATGAGCAGGTTGAGGCCATAGTAGAGTGTCCTACGGCGCATGGTCACTGTGTAGGTGACATCTGGGTATGGCTCTTTGCAACATTCATAGAACTTCTCATTCCTTTTGCCAGGGATCCCTGCAAGGGGTGTCAGAGAAAGGAAGGAGGTCATCAGGTCTTCAGAAGATACAATCTCTCTCTCTCTCTCTCTCTCTCTCTCTCTCTCTCTCTCTCTCTCTCGTTCCTCTATCTTTCCAAGTGTGCAAGTGTGTACCACACAAGAGCACAGCTCTAAAAAAAATGGGTAATGGGTGTGTTTGAACAAACCCTTACTGGTATTCTATAGTTATTTAAAGGTATTTCAGTAATAGTCAAACAAAATGACAGATATTCTTTTGATGCATTAGAAATACTTATACAATGTCAATTTCATAGCATTACAAATGCAATTATAAGCAGGTGTCACATAATAGTGTTTCTGTCAAAGATGGAAGAAAAGCACAGTGGTTATAGTTCAACCATCCTATCAGACTGGAATGGATCCCGTGTGCACACACAATCTGCACCATCGTTGCTACTTTACCATTGTATCATTTACTGATTCTGTAGCTGGCTTACTTTGTGCACTGTAAGTGAATTCTATCATGCTCACATAGTAAAATTGCATAATGAAAATTTTCAGAAGGTATACCTGATGGTAATAATAATATTGGTTTGGATTTTGAAAAAGTGTAGTATAAGTTCCTATTGATAAAAATAAATGTCAAAATGGCTTCAGAGAGAAAAAAAATGTCTAATTATTTTCTAAGACTTAGAGATTTGACAACAGGGGGTAAATTGCCATGCAGGAAACATGTCAGGAAGTGTGTCTGCTAGAAGGAACAATTTCTCAGAATCTCACATTCTTTTAGAAGATTGAAAATGCTAGAGTGACCAGTTTGATCCCTGGCCTAGACAGGCCAATGGATTTAGGAAATTTTCAAGCACCCTGATCTACATTTTCAAACTACTTGACTCACCCTTTGCACCCACCCACCCCATGCTCAACTGCCATACGCACACATTCTTTGCTTTAAAATCCAAAACGCATCCCCTCTCAGCAGAGTACTGACTTGATGTCTAGTCGAACTTATGCGTCTCCCAATGTGAAATTTTGTCCTGTGCCCAAACACTGCTGTTTGTACGTTTGACTGAGCCCCACTTGTGATTTTCTTCATTTACTCCATCACTGCAATGTGCAGTCCAACCATAACATAGGATTAGAATGGATCTCATGAGCACTCAAAACCTACACCAGTACTGCTACTTTAACAGGCCCCACCATGGCTGTTTGCTGCATTTGCTAATTGTTTTCTGCTTCTCGTTCTGGAGCTCTCAGGACATGATGGAAGGGACTGCCAAGTGTAGTAAATGAAAAGAACAGTGGAAAATCCCCGAGTTCTTCAGCTCACACTGGCAGAAAGACACTTTTCTTCAGGGATACAACATCTTGGTCTCTGCTGGCCTTACCCATGAGATCCCATTCTCCATTGGGGATATAGCTGCTGATATCTGCCTCTTGCATCTGCAGGTCCAAGGACCACCCTCCATAGGACCAGGACCCAAACTTCAGTTTGCACTGCTGCACATCAAAAGGGAACCAGCGTACATCAATGTAGCAGGAACTCTTGAATATGCCTGTGTGAGCATGATGGGAAATGATCAGACGGGAAATGATCAGACAAGGATTGAAGTGGAGCCAGCTGAAACAGGCTCAAACTACAGAGCAGTTCCTAAAGCCTGCCCAACATCACAAACTCCTGCTAGACCCATTTAGGACAAACTGAGGTGCCTCTACACCCTCAATGTTTTTCTTTTGCAAAAATCTCTAGAGCAGCTCAGCCTAAGCTTCATTGCCTTTTCAAATTAAAACACAGTGCTAGCCTCTGTGATAGGGGGCTTTTTCTCATGGAATTGTGCAATTTATTCATTATCAACTTTATTTGCCATGGGCACATTCAGACTCTAAGCAATATGAGAGAAAGAAAGAACATCATAAATCTCAGAGAAATTGATATCGATGATAAAGAACTTAGAGAATTAGAAAGAGGTGGGGAGTGGGGAGAGACTGTTGTTTTTAAGTAGGAAATCGAGAAAACATTTAGTTATTTGAATATATATATATGTGTGTGTGTGTGTGTGTGTGTGTGTGTGTGTGTGTGTGATCAGATGCGATGAATAGGTGCAAAATTAAAAAGAGAGAGGGAGTTTAGATGCAAAGGAAGATTCTACTGAAAGAAGCTAGAATTCATAGAAGTAGATTTCCCAGAAGGTCATAGTGAGAAGACATAATAAATCTAGTCCAGTTTTTTATGGCATGTTCTCTTGCCTGCCTTCAGTTGACTAGATTGTGCTAGAAGGCACATATGGCTGAAATGCCCCAGTGCTAGTGGGGAAAGGGCAACATATTTCACATTTTAAAAACCGAATTAAAAGACTGAATGGAGGAGGGAACTAATGAGTTATACATATGTAAGCTCCACTACACATCTGTTGCTGAGATAACATAATGAACTGTCCCTTTAAATATTATTTAGAGTTTCAGATACTTGGGGAAATGAGTCAGGAGGATAACAAGTTCAAGACCATCCCAGGCAACTCAGTAATGCCCTGTCTCAAAGTAAAAAGGCAGAAAGGTTAGGGATACAGCTCAGCAGTATACTACCTACTTTGTATAAGGCTCAAAATTTGATCTGCAATACTATAATACATATATATATATATATATATACACACACACACACACACACACACAGACACATACACACACACAGGTATATGTATCACATACACATGAATTACAGAATTACTTCAGATGCTCACATGAGCTTTGAAAGTCACTACTGGTATTCCCCGACCATTAGTGGGCTGAATTTTCCCTAATCTAAACTGTATTTGATTCCACTTCTATAAAAAAGGACCCAAGAAGAAGATGGAAAGAATCCAAAGGTTGTCTGAGGATTGCAACAAGATCAGTTAACTGCTGTGAACATGTAAGGGACGATGGGACCACTCTAAAAATGGACCAATCGTGGTGATCCTCTCACGTCAAATGTATAACATGTAAATTCTACTCCCATCTACCTGTTAAAAAATAAACACATGGATGGTTCAGTGGTTAAGAACACAGGCTGCTCTTTTGGAGGACCCAGGTTCAATTCCCAGCACTCGCATGATGGTTCACAATGCTAACTCACTGGTGTCACCCAATTTAAAGTATGCTGGAAGGCATCATACAGCCCAGCATGCAAGGTGCTTACAGTGCAGAGGAAGGGCTGGAGTAGGCAAGCAGATGATTTAAGACAGAAAGCCCAAGAAGCAACACTTCTTTAATCAATATAAACATCAGCGAGAGGGATCTGTCTCTGCTAGATTCAATCCCTTATTCATTCATTTATTGACAGGCAGCCACCTGCAGTTGAGAAGTGATGGATTATAAGGAGAGCAAACACAAATTCTGTCTATAGAATTCTTATCATCCGCTAACAGGAAGAACATTGTAAACGATAGGCAAAGTCAGCTTTGCTATGTTTGGAGATAAGGAGGGGCTGAATGCTAGAAAAGGGTGTGGTAGGCATTCCTATGTAGTTATGAGACATTGTATATTCAAGGGTTGCATGTGTTGAGAGAGTGTTAGTGTGTTACGAGTATAGTGGTGACAGTGTAGCACTTGGGTTACGGATTTGTTATAAGCAGTTACAATGAGGAAGATAATTCTTGAAAATCTGCTAACAAATCAAAGGATAAGGTGAAAAAAATCAATCCCTATATGCTAAAACACACCTAGAATGTGTGTCAGAGGGCAGTAGTTTCTCGGGCTATGGACTGCTCAGTGAGCATCCTGGGATCCTGTGAGTCCCACAGTAATGACAGGCAGGGAGGCAAATCAACCCCATAAAGCTCTTTACCACCAGGGGGTTAAGAAGGAGGAAAGACATGAGTTGACAAGTCACTAGTGGGTGCTCCTTTGAGAGCACCAGACCTTGCATCTATCTTGTGAGCAGTCTTGAGTGCATGAACCCAAGATATGAATCCAGAATGTCCACCATCTTCTGAGCGCTGCAATACCCCTCAAGTTACTGTGCCAACTGGGAAGAGATGGAGAAAGGCCTGCCTATCATGTTTATGGGCATGAAAAAAAAGAGTGTGAATTAACATTAGCAAAAACATATGACAGACTGTCAATCTGAAATGTAATGTCAATATCTTACAGATATGACACCCAGAGCGAGTTGAAGAGACATGTGAGAGAGTTCTGATGAGAAGGTAGGGGAGAATGGGAACTCAGCATGGAGTTAGTCCTCCCTTCAGAAGAGGTGGTCAGTCCTTGGGACTGATGCACTTAGGTGTTTAAATCTTCTCACTGGAAGGAATCCAAGATCTTACCTGGAGGGAGATACTGGCAATGCCCAGAAGCATTCACCAAGACATTGGTGTGGAATGTGGCATCAAAGCGTTCATCAGCACTAGAAATAGAAAAAGGATTTATAAGTCAGCACCTCCGGGCAGTGGGTCTCTCAGTGTCCTTAGAGTTGTTGTGCTTAACAGTCAGAAGAGTAGCAGCCTTTTGAAGGGTTCCTGCTTGTAGCTGGACAATCTCACACCTGCCTGGAAGGTCTTCTCATGGAAGAGCCAATGTCCTCCTCCATCTCATATGAGTTGTGATGCTGGAGTTTCCTTTCTGTTGCTGTGATTAAAGTGTCTGGACAAAAGCAACTTAGAGAATAAAGGTAGTTTTTGGCTCACAATCCTAGGTTATAGGAAAGTCAAGAGCTTAAAGCCTTGTGTGCACAGTCAATGGCAGAGAGAAGAAACACATACTTCCCTATTTGTTTTCCTTCTCAGGTAGCTTTCTTCTGTCTTACCCTGTTCAGAATTCCCTGCCATCATGTAATACTATTCCTGGGGAGCCGTGAACAAATATCTACTCATCCTAGATAAGGGGCCCAGGACAGACTAATGTAAGGATACCACTGAAATCCAATTCATTGAACTAGTAAGGTTTTTGGGGAGGCTATTTAAAGGAATATTGGTAAGGGGCTACTTACAGAGGCAGAAATGACTCAAGATATTTCCACTATTAAAATCTACCCCAGAATTAGTGACAGCTTCCAGTCTCCGGAATGGGATTCACACTTGACTAGTGTTAACAACAACAAACAATTTTTGTTTTGAATGATTAAAACCATAGGTGCAGGAACTCGGTACCAGCAGGCCCCAGAGCTTCCAGGCAACAGTGGTGATACATGGTGGGAGAATGGCAAATTAAGAATTTTACATGAAAACACCCAAACTTCCTTCCCTATATTTAAACTTCCTACAGGCAGGAGTTATGACTGGAATAGCGAAAACACCCACATACCAAGAAGATAAAGCAACTTTTAAAACTAATAGCTGATGCCAATCGTTTCTTAAGTTTTCTACATTTTGGTGTTTTGAGATCTGAGACCTCAATGACCCTGCAGAGGTTTCCCTTTTGAGATCAGGCAGTTCCTAGAGAGAGTGAGCAAGTGTCCTAATTTGCTTACTGTTGCGGTGATCAACAGCAGCTTAGGGAGGGCAGGGTTAATGTGGTTTGTAGGTTACAGTCTATCATCAAGGGAAGCCAAAGCAGGAACTTAAGGCAGGAATCTGGAGCCAGGATTGAAGCAGAGACCACAGAGTAATGCTGTTTACTTACTTCCCATGGCTTTCTTAGCTTGCTTTCTTATACAACCATGTGCCCAAGAGTAGTGTCATAGTTAGGGTTACTACTTCTGGGATGAAACACCCTGACTAAAAGCAACTTGGGGGAGGAAAGAGTTTATTTCACTCATAGTTACATATATAGCTCATCATCAAAGGCAGTAAGGACAGGAATTCACAAAGGGTAGAGACCTGGAGGCAGGGGCTGATGCAGAGCCCATAGAGGAGTGTCAATTACCAGCTTGTTTCAGTTGGCTTGCTCAGCCCACTTTCCCAGAGAACCCATAACCACCAGCCCAAGAGTGGCCCTGGCCAATGGGCTGACTGCCCCTGCCCCAGTGATCTGATTTTATGGGGGCATTTTCTCAATTGAGGCTTTCTCCTCTATGATAACTAGCCTGTGTCAAGTTGACATAAAACTAGCCAGTACAGGCAGCATAGCCACAGTAGGCTGGGCCCCTAACCATCAATTATTACTCAAGAAAATGTCAGAGATATATGTCCACAAGCAAACCTGATGGAGCAATTTCTCATTTGATGTTCTTTCTTCAAATGATTCCAGTCTGTGTCAGGTTGAACCAGCACACCAAGCTTCCAGAGTCCCTTTCAAGTCTAAATTAACCAAATTGCAGCCACACCCCTTCCACCTACTCCATTAGGCTCTCATAACCAGAGCCCTCTCACCCCAATGCTGACAAGTGGAAACTGTTCCTTACCACCAAACCCTATATTACTTATGTTTAGTCAGTGGTAAACCCATTTGCCCTTTAGCACTGATCAACCCAAAGGAAATCAAAGGAAAGACCACTGCCTGCTTTCTCCCTCTTCTGTGCCTTCTGCCTCATATCCAAAGCTGAGCTTTGCCCAGTTTCCCTCCCAGGGTGCTTTTGGAGCGACTTGAAAAACACACACAAAACAAAACAAAACAAAACAAAAATCGTTCTTAATAATAGTCATTTTCTTGTTCCTATACCAGATTAAAGTCAACTCTATGTGTTCTTAAAACTCCACCTTTCATTTAAATAAAAATAAATTGTCTGAAGAAGACACCAGCAGGGATGGGGAGATATTTCATTGGGCTCATGAAGATCCCAGCACCATCAGAAAAAGTCAGGTATGGCTGTTCACACCTGTAACTGCAGCGCTGGTGTTCAGAGACAGCTGGATTCCCAAAGCTCTGTCAGCCAGCATAGGCAAAACAGTGAGCTTCCAGCTCAGTGAAAGAACCTGTCACAGGGCAGTAAGGTGGTTAGTGATAGAGGAAAAAACTGGGTGTCTTACTTGGCCGCTGCGAGCTTACACACACACACACACACACACACACACACACACACACACAGTCTCTAAATAAATAAAGAGAAAACCCAGGCATCCAGTCAAGGTGTTGGCTACACATAGCAAAGTCCACTCAATTTGACAACCAAGGTCCCCAACTGGGACTGCCCATACAGATAGCACCTCAGGCAGCCTGCTCTATGCCTGAGGTCCCTCAGTGGAAAACTCAAGAGTCACAAGGCACCAATGATCCATCTTCCCTGGGAGCCACACAATCACCAGTAAGAAAAAGTCAGGTATGGCTGTTCACACCTGTAACTACAGCGCTGGTGTTCAGAGACAGCTGGATTTCCAAAGCTCTGTCAGCCAGCATAGGCAAAACAGTGAGCTTCCAGCTCAGTGTTAAAACATTTAGTAATAAAAGAAAGTAAAAAGAGGAAACTTCCAATGAAAAACATTAAAAAATTACTTCTTTAAAAAAAAAGCAATATCCTCTCCAAATCCAAGAATATATTATAAACTGGGAAACAAACAGAAATTAAAGCTGTGGTTGATGAAGTAATTTTAAATGCATGGTGTGAGGTTCTGCTGGTAAGCATCACAGAAGACAAGGGGACCAAAAATGACGAATGAATGCCATACAAAGGACAAGGCCAGCAGAGCCCACGTCACTGACAGGAAGACAAGAGCCAGAGTGGGAGGGAGAGAATGACCAAGAAGAAACCAGACAAAGGAATTGTCTAAGCAGTAGGAAACCATTCAAGTGTGAAGGCGGAGAGAGGTATTTATATGAAGGCCAGAGAGCTAGAGTCCCACGCATCTGTCCTTGGGGGGCTTTAGAAAAAAAATGAGGGTAAAAATGGATGGATGGAGGGAGAGAGGGAGGGAGGGAAGAAACTTTTATACTCAACTGGGAAGGGAGAACAGGATCACTGTGATCCGCTATGCAGACAGCTAGAGCAGCTGGAGCCATACTGGAGAGGTACACTCTGGGTTGGCAAAAGATGGGCATCAAACAAAAGAAAGTGTGTTTTAGAATGTAGGCAGTGTTTTTCTATGTAGCCTTGCCTAGCAAGGAACTGTAAATCCTCCTGCCTCCGTCTCCCAAGTGCTATGACTACAGCTGTGCATTATACCTAGCCAAGATTATGGATCTGATTAAAGATGCATTTGTAAAATTTCCTAAGAAGTAGTTCTTTTGTTACTGCCATGGCCATTGTTCTGATCAGTGTTTTAAAAGAATTTCTCATTCTTTTTTTTAAATATTACATCAAGGAAAAAATAAATTCAAAGGGAAAATGTACAAGACTTAAATATGAAACAAAAAATATGTTGACGTTTAAAGAGAAGAAGGGAAGCCATTCATCACAGATGGATTGGGACACATTCACATCCTTACACCAAACTCCACAGGGAGAGACAAAGGGTGGAAACAAGCTTGGCAAACATGCTTGGCTACATCTGTACATGATTGTCTGTGAGCCCCATTATAAATGGTGACTGGAAGGGTCTAGCTGACTGACGTCCAGCTTCCATGTTGACTCAGGAAGGTATTACGACTTTCCAGCTTTTTCTCTGAGACCCCAAGGCTCTTCAGAAGCATGTCAGAATCTCAGAAATTGTTTGTTTTCTTTTTGTTGGGTATGAAAACGGATATAAAAACCAACCTACATTCAAATGACTGACTCTCAAGTTTTAGCTCTTCAAAGACAACCAGTGTATTCGTGTGGCTCATTATCCTCCTTTCTGGGTGAAAAAAAAAAAATGTTAGCAGGATCTTCTCTTCCCCTGAATGCACACACATTTGAATCTCTTACACATGATTCACCACATAAACCTTCAGCCTGCCATTGCCCTTTTCAAAAGTTCATGCTTGTGCCTACAGTTTCTCATAGTGAACCTCTGTTCTTACCAAGCTTGAAGATCCACAACATCCACACAAGGTATCAGATGTGTACTAAAAGCCCAGAGTGGTGGTTTGGTTTTTTTTGTTGTTGTTGTTTGTATATTTTAAGTTTGAGATTTTTTTTTCTGACTGACTTTTATGTTTATAATAAATACTACCACGGGCATCTGTTAGATCCATGATTCAATTATGAAAAGAAGCAGTTACTAAAAGCTTTTCCTTCAGGTATTCAGATCAATTTAATTGAAGAGTTCTCAAGACCACAAGAGAAACGGGCTACATACAAGATAAAAACACTGTTGCCAGTAGCAACAGCAAACCTGGGTGACTCCATGATTTCTGAACATTGTTCATCCAAACAGAGCACTCAGATGGACTGGACTGTAACACTGCAGCTGCTGTCCAACAGACCATTGTGTTCAAGGTAGCAGTTTCACAGTTCTGTCTTATAGGCAAATTGATTTCATCAATAAATGATACAAAAGGAAAGTTGTGAAGGAGATTTGTGCTAATACCACTTTATCTGTTCTGAACATTAAGGCTAGATAAAAGATGTTTGAAAAGAAAAAGCCTGTGGCAACGCTCTGAGTTTAAAAATAGCTCTTTTCCTCCCTCTCTTCCTTCCTCCCTCCCTCCCTCCCTCCCTCCCTC